>NC_141693.1:1860807106-1861032106 GCF_964263255.1 Lissotriton vulgaris | reverse complement strand
TTAAAATGAGTAATTCAAAAGCACTTTTTACATTTAAAATATATTTATGCAACTTTAAATTCAAAATAATTATATTTATATAATAATAATATATTATAATAAAATATATTATTATATAGAATATGTACATAGTTTTAACTATTTAGGCATCACATTAGACACGAAATTGACCTGGAAGCCACAACTGGGAAAAAAAAAATTGTACTGCTCCAAAATTGTACTCCCATTTTGAAAAGGCACAGGGGAGTACCCCGAAGGCTATATCTCCTGCCATAGAGGTTTTTAAATTCAAGGCCGAGTCAGCTGCCTTGTATGGAGCAGAAATAT
Source organism: Lissotriton vulgaris (assembly GCF_964263255.1). Lineage (NCBI taxonomy): Eukaryota > Metazoa > Chordata > Amphibia > Caudata > Salamandridae > Lissotriton > Lissotriton vulgaris. The sequence continues at coordinate 1,861,031,779 of NC_141693.1, read as the reverse complement.
GGGGTTCCTATTGTAAACGTTACTTTGAAATTGGAGAAAACAATTTAATTCGTAAATTATTGTCTCTACCTAATAGGACCCTGTTGATTACGGTAACATTGGATTTGAATTTAAAACGTACTGACTATCTTGCTGCTTTACGCCCCCTTTTATTTTGGGTAAGAATCTGGTCAACAGGGGAGCTTGTACATTATAAAAAAGGCTTGCAGGAGATAATGAGAATTGTGAGGCCAGTTGTAAGTGGTCAGATGATAAGACCAATTTCAAGAAAAAATACAAGATTTTTTCAGGAAACCCTCACTCATCCTAGTGATGACATGCTTCATCATCGGGTCCACCGGGAGAGATCGAGTACCTCCCCGGTGTGCTGCGACGCCAGGAGACTGCGGAGGAGGTTCTTGTGAGGGTGAAGAGTGAAAAAGTATAGTGAAATTAAAAATGTCTAAGGTTGTACCTATATTAGCAGTAAATTACTACATGATTCCAGTCTAGGATCCCCAACTACATTGTTTCTCTTGTTTAAAGACATAGCCCAGTTTGAACAGTTTTTAGATGAGGTGCGCCCGCAAATTGCTAAATCTTTGTACCTGAAATTTAGATATGGGGTGTTACAAACAAATAATAAAGCCAAATGGGGCAGTAATCCCGATGATAAAGATTATGACAAGTGTAAGTTTTGTAAAAATTTGGCTGAGGCGAAGGAAGATGATGCACATATATTTTTCTTTTGTCCTTTATATGACACTCCAAGAAAAAGATGTCAAGTCAAGTCAAGTCAGAGAATTTATATAGCGCACTACATACCCAGAGGGTCTCAAGGCGCTTAGAAGGGGAGGAGGATTACTTGTCAAATATCCACGTTTTAAGTTGCTTTCTGAATGCTAGGTGGTTCTGGGTAAGGCGAAGGTAAGCGGGGACTGAGTTCCATGTTTTAGCAGCCAGGTATGAGAAAGATCTGCCTCCCATGGTGGTCTTGTTGATGCGAGGTACAGTGGCGAGGGCTTGGTTGGAAGAACGTAGTTGGCGGGAGGGGGTGTAGAAGGACAGTCGAGAGTTGAGGCAATCTGGTCCGATGTCGTAGAGTGATTTGTGTGCGTGGGTTAGCAGACGGAAGGTGATCCTCTTATTGACGGGTAGCCAGTGGAGGTCTTTAAGGTGACCAGAGATGTGTTCGTTGCGTGGAATGTCTAGTATGATCCTGGCTGAGGCGTTTTGGATTCGTTGGAGTTTCTTCTGGAGTTTAGCGGTAGTGCCTGCGTAGAGGGTGTTTCCGTAGTCCAGTCGGCTCGTGACCAGAGCATGGGTGACTGTTTTCCTTGTTTCGGTGGGGATCCAGCGAAATGTTTTTCTGAGCATGCGAAGAATGTTGAAGCAGGAGGAGGATACGGCGCTGACTTGTCTGTTCATTGAGAGTGAAGAATCCAGGATGATGCCTAGGTTCCGTGCGTGGTCTGTCGGGATGGGTGCTTTTCCAAGGGCTTCCGGCCACCAGGAGTCGTCCCATGCAGAGGGGGATGTACCTAAGATGAGGACTTCTGTTTTGTCTGAGTTCAGTTTCAGACGGCTTTGTTTCATCCATTCGGCAACTTCTTTCATTCCTTCGTGTAGATTAGTTTTGGCGGTGCTGGGGTCATTGGTGAGAGAGAGGATTAGTTGAGTGTCATCCGCGTAAGAGATGATGTTGAGGTTGTGTTGCCGGGCGATGGCCGTGAGGGGGCTCATGTATACGTTGAAGAGGGTGGGGCTGAGTGAGGATCCTTGTGGTACGCCACAGATGACTTCAGTGGCCTCGGACTTGAATGGTGGGAGGCGGACTCTCTGGGTTCTTCCGGTGAGGAACGAGGTGATCCATTCAAGAGCTTTTCCTTGAATTCCGATGTTATTGAGGCGTTGTAGAAGGGTGCTGTGGCAGACTGTGTCGAATGCTGCAGAGAGGTCGAGGAGGATGAGGGCGACTGTGTCTCCATTGTCCAGTAGGGTTCGAATGTCGTCTGTTGCTGCGATGAGGGCGGTCTCAGTGCTGTGTTTTGCTCGGAAGCCAGATTGTGAGGAGTCAAGGGATTTGTTGGCTTCGAGGAAGGCGGCGAGCTGGTTGTTGACAGCTTTCTCGATGACTTTGGCCGGGAAAGGAAGGAGCGAGATGGGGCGGTAATTTTTGAGTTCGGTGGGGTCCGCTGTGGGTTTTTTCAGAAGGGCGGTGAGTTCAGCGTGTTTCCAGTCTTCCGGGAAGGTGGCGGAGTTGAAGGAGCAGTTGATGACGTCTCGGAGGTGCGGTGCTATGACGGAGTCCGCTTTGTTGAAGATGTGGTGAGGACATGGGTCTGTGGGGGATCCTGAGTGGATGGAATTCATCAGGCGGATTGTGTCCTCAGTGGAGATTGGGTTCCAGTCGTTAAGGGTGTTCACGGGGGGAGAATGTTCAGCAAGTGGTAGGGTGGGTTGGTTTCCGGGTTGGTTGTCGAAGCTGTTGTGGATGTCTGCAATCTTGTTGTGGAAGAATGAGGCTAGGGAGTCGCAGAGGGCTTGAGAGGGGGTGATGTCGTTGGAGTTGGCCGAGGGATTGGAAAATTCCTTGACGATGTTGAAAAGTTCCTTGCTGTTGTGGGCGTTGTTGTCAAGTCGATCCTTGAATGCTGTTTTCTAGGCCTTATGGATTAGTTGGTGGTGAGTGCGGGTGGCGTTTTTGAAGGCGTCCTTGGTGCTAGTGGTTGGGTCTTTTTTCCAGGCCTTTTCAAGGGAGCGGCAGAGTTTCTTGGACTTCTTAAGATCATCGTTGAACCATGAGGCCTTCTTGCTGCCAGGTTTGCTTTGACGTTTTTTCAGTGGTGCTAAGGTGTCGGCGGTGTTGGATAACCATAGGGTGAGGTTGGCGGCGGCTTCGTTTGCGTTAGAAGAGTGGGCTGGGGTGTTTAGAAGGAGCGATGCGGCGATCTGGTCTGTGGTGATTTTGTTCCAGTTTCTTTGCAGAGTTGGTTGGAGGTGGTTGGTGGGTTTTGGTTTGTTGTAGGTGAAGTGAACGCAGCTGTGGTCAGTCCAGAGGAGATCCGTAGTGTGGCTGAAGGAGACATGATTGCTGGAGGTGAAGATGGGGTCGAGTGTGTGACCTGCGATGTGGGTGGGGGAAGTGACTAGTTGTTTAAGTCCGAGGTTGGCGAGGTTGTCTAAGAGGGTGGCGGTGTTGCGGTCGTTGATCTTTTCAAGGTGAAAGTTGAGGTCTCCCAGAAGGATGTAGTCTTTGGAGGGGAGCGCGTGTGGGGTGATGAAGTCCGTGATGTCTTCACTGAATTTAGCGCGGGTCCTGGTGGTCTGTAGAGGAGGGTGCCTCTGAGAGTGGTCTTGGGGTCGATGTGGATCTGGAAGTGAAGGTGTTCAGAATTGGCGAGGTTGGCGTCAGAGCTAGTTGAGATGCGGATTGATTTCTTATGGACGATAGCGATTCCTCCTCCTGTGTGGCTGGAACGGTCCTTGCGAGTGATCTTATAGTCGTCAGGGATGGCAATGGTGATGTCTGGGGCGGAGGAAGCGTTCATCCAAGTTTCTGTTAGGAAGGCGACGTCTGGAGAGATGGTGTCTAGTAGATTCCAGAGGTCAATGGCGTGTCTGTGGACCGATCGGGTGTTGAGAAGGATGCATTGTAGGTGGTTGGGGTCGGGAATCTGTGTTGTGGTAGTAGCGGAGGTGTTGTCGGTGCCGATGAATTTGCAGGAGTAGCAGGAGAAAGGTCCATGGGTGTGTCCAGGAGCGGCTTGGACGCAGTTGGGGGCGCGGCCGGGGTTAAGGGCTAGGAGGGTGGCGGCATCGTAGGTAATGCGGGAGGGCTGGGCAGCGCGAGGGGCAGGGGGTCTGGCGCTGGGCGCGGTCCAGGCGCGGACGGGCGTAGAGGGGCTTACCTTTGGCGCACCTTCGGCGCAACTGGGGCGCCAACGCTGCGCGTAAACGCTGCGCGCGGGAACTACTGTCATATATGGAGAGTGGAGGGGGAGGGGCGAGGGCGTCTCAGCTGGGAGGCGGGGCGGGTACACGAGGACGACGAGAACAACAAACAAAATGGAGGCGGAGGGGGGAGGCACAGCGGAGCGCTACAGGTAAACGCGCTGAGAACGTTAGGGAAGCAGTTACAGTAACACAGAGCGCAAATGAAGCACAAAGCAAGCGAAATGAAATTAAACGGCACAATTCGAGCAAAAACACAGAGCGCCAATGCAGTTCACAATTCTGGCAAATAAACAGCGCAGATGAAGCAAAGCGCGACTTTAGTATACAGCAGGCGAAATGAAACAAGTGGTTAATTCAGGCAAACGAGGCAATGCAGCGCTGAGATACCAGATGTCTGCAGGGACACTGGGAGCGACCCCTCAGCCCGTGAGAGAGGAGCGAGTCACGGCGCTTGCAGGGGGAGAGATCTATTTGTGGACAGTGGGAGGGCGTCTCAGCTGGGAGGCGGGGCGGGTACACGAGGACGACGAGAACAACAAACAAAATGGAGGCGGAGGGGGGAGGCACAGCGGAGCGCTACAGGTAAACGCGCTGAGAACGTTAGGGAAGCAGTTACAGTAACACAGAGCGCAAATGAAGCACAAAGCAAGCGAAATGAAATTAAACGGCACAATTCGAGCAAAAACACAGAGCGCCAATGCAGTTCACAATTCTGGCAAATAAACAGCGCAGATGAAGCAAAGCGCGACTTTAGTATACAGCAGGCGAAATGAAACAAGTGGTTAATTCAGGCAAACGAGGCAATGCAGCGCTGAGATACCAGATGTCTGCAGGGACACTGGGAGCGACCCCTCAGCCCGTGAGAGAGGAGCGAGTCACGGCGCTTGCAGGGGGAGAGATCTATTTGTGGACAGTGGGAGGGCGTCTCAGCTGGGAGGCGGGGCGGGTACACGAGGACGACGAGAACAACAAACAAAATGGAGGCGGAGGGGGGAGGCACAGCGGAGCGCTACAGGTAAACGCGCTGAGAACGTTAGGGAAGCAGTTACAGTAACACAGAGCGCAAATGAAGCACAAAGCAAGCGAAATGAAATTAAACGGCACAATTCGAGCAAAAACACAGAGCGCCAATGCAGTTCACAATTCTGGCAAATAAACAGCGCAGATGAAGCAAAGCGCGACTTTAGTATACAGCAGGCGAAATGAAACAAGTGGTTAATTCAGGCAAACAAGGCAATGCAGCGCTGAGATACCAGATGTCTGCAGGGACACTGGGAGCGACCCCTCAGCCCGTGAGAGAGGAGATTAAATCCCTCTGTAACACTTTGAACTTAAGGCATTGTAAAGAGGCAGAGCATTGAGGTTACGTGGTTTTCGACTTTGCTTCACATCCAGCCGCCATTTTGTATTTAACCGCCATTTTGTGTTGCCTCACTCAGGCAGCACGGCGGACATGGTGAACGCAATGTTTTTGCTTTTGCAGCTGCTACGTGTCCTTCCCGTTAAAGAGTAACTTCTGCCTATGTTTATGAAACCGATGTCAGGGTCTCCCGAGTTTCGTAAATCCATGTCTAGACTGATTAATCCATGTCTTACTCCACTGTTTGGGTGCCACCATTCTTCTCGACTTTATCTTGTTTAACTGACCTTCGCTATTCTCTTTGTGTGTTCTCCTGTTATATAGACTGTCCTTTAAAGCATTCAACATGTTCTACCACCTGCAAAATTGAATTACGGGCACTAGTGTTGATTGACCTGAAGGGAGGAGAGCACACAGGGTCTGAAAGGAGGGTGTGTTTTAGACATTCGATAGCTTGTTTTCAAACTATTCCTATTCGTCAGTTTTGTATGTTTTGGGAGTTGGCATTGTAAACTTGTGTACTATAATAGTCTGTGCACCACAGAATGAAGTGGCAGTCTCCTGATAACATACCCATTGGTCTTTTGTCACCTTTTCTTGGATCTCTTTTCTTTTCTCCTGCTTCATCTCAAGGACAATCTCGGAGTCAGATCCCAGATTTGGAAGAACGGTCTAAGTTAGATTCTCTTGCTCGTAATTGGATTAAAAGTAGTATACAGTATAGTGTGCGTGATATTTTAGACACCTTTTTGCAATGGAATGCGCCTACGCAGAGGTATGTCTTTAATATTATGTGCTAAAAATAAAGGCTGTGTTTTTTCTTCAGTGTCCAGCCGGACCTAGAAGTATTTATTTCCAAAATAGTAAGAATAGGTAGAATAAAGCGAAAACAATTCGCACATTAATAACTGGGCACAAGCCTGTACCAAGTCAAAGGAAAACAATACAAAGAAAAAGACAAAGAATTCACAGGCAAACAAGGAGAACAGGGTGGCTTATAATACAATGCAAGAAATTCTTGAATAAGCACAAACCCACAGTAACTGCCGAGAAAGTTAAAAGTCATACAACAAGCAGTACTGCAAAACAGTCGACGAACGTTTCGATCCCTATCTCCAATAATACAGTGGGATCATCTTCAGGACTAGAGTTTGACTTTGCCTGATTTGTCAAGTGAGCCTGTAGGGTATAAACAGGAAGAGAAAGAAGAGAAAAGTTTCTGTACCAATTATTTACAGAATGAGTGCTAAAAGGCTAAAGTGCTCGTCAACAACCGGTTTTGTCATGCAAAATGCAACATGTGCACATGCAGTTGTATCCAAAGGGCACGGATCGCACTGTGCTCGTGTTTGGGGTGCGAGAAAAGGCTTACCGCGTTCATTTTGTGGCATTGGTGCTTAGTGGCGGGGAATATAGTGTTGGGTGAAGAGTTATCGTAGTGATTGATGCCTGGGGTGAATTAGGGGACCCAGTATGAATGGGTAATTACCACGAGCTGTGCTAGGTGGGCCAGTCGTGGTTGAACAAGACTTTAATGTCAAACAGTTCCGGTTTACAGTTGATGCCTGTATGGAGTTATTAAGGTCAATATTAGCGTATGGCAGATAAGTAGTATTTAGAAAAATTCGAATTGAAAACCCATAATTACCGGGTGACGATTCAAAGGAATCGAAATGAAGATAAAAGCCTGCCAAAACAGGTCGAGTTGATTGTGACCTAGAAGGGAGGCATTATAATCTAGAGTTACAATTGTTACAGTGGTAACAGGGTGGTGACTAAAGTGCAGTGAGCAAAAACCAAACATTACCGATGGAGCCTAGTATTGAGCGTGGGCTCGATGCGGGACTTCAGTTTGGAAGTAGTAGCCTGTGAACAAAAGGACATTGGTTGATGGTGGGGAGTGAGGTGCAAGAAGCAACAATTGGTGATTTGTGCAGGCAAAAATTTACCGTGACCGGGGGTCTGTTCCACATAAGGCGCTCGATAATACGGGCCTTTTCCGTGCGAGTCTGAAATAAAAATGCCACGGGCGCACATGAAGTATATGGCGAGCTATACCGGACTCATTTGATTCCCAAAGGGGCCAGGGTTCTTCCAAGGGCTTACCTTAATTTACTCGTAGAGGGGCCTCGATGGGATCCCGTCTAGGTAGCACAGTGGCCGGATGCTAAGCGTCTGCATTCAGAGACGCCTGATATGCTGTGTCGAGATAGTGGTGGACAATGAGGACGGACTAATTGGGAATCGGCGGTAGTGCCGATGTTGGACGCCATCTTGGAGTGGTGGATTGTCCGAGCCATAATATTTAGGATGACCAGTGAAAGTGCCTGTGCGTGGTACGCAGTACAAGGGGCACCAGCTGTTTGGTTAGAAACGAGCTGGGGTGCCCTGCGTGAACCGTGAGAGTGGTGGCGAACGAACGACTCAAGAGTGAGTTGTGCAGGTATGGGCGCCATTTTGGAATGGTGAGGCGCAGAAAGAGTGAAGGTGAAGATGCCACAAAGCGTTTCACAATGCACATGATCTCGAGCTAATTCAGTTAAAAACATGCAAATTCGAGCCAACTGACATTTCGAAATTGTTACATTTTAGGGACAGACAATTATTATGTAAGCTCATGCAACGAAAGGGGGCATAAATGAACAGCTTATATTAGGCTTGTCCAGTCTTCAGTTCTGTTGAGGCCATCCTGAATGGAGTTGAACTGTATGATGGACTTCAGCTCTTCTTTATTCAGTAATTGTCCCATGTTGCCGCCTCTCGGAGGGAGTCTCAGTACTTTCAAGACAGTCCATTTCAATTCATTGTCAGAGTGTTTTTGAGCTGCAAAATGTTCCACCAGGGGTGCATTTAGAGTACCGCACCGAATGCGGCTCCTGTGTTGTCCAATACGGATTTTTACCTTTTGGCTGGTCTGTCCTATGTACACTTTCTGGCAAGGGCACACAATTAGGTAAATAACGTTGCAGGTGTTACAATTGGAGAAGGAACGACATTGTATAGTGATGTTGTTAAAGGTAAAACTTTTTCCTTCTATAGTGCTGTCACAATTGTTACATCCACCACATTTTGCATGCCCAACAATGGGGGACAGACCCCATACATTTTCAAGTGTAGTTGATGGTAAAGGAGCAGGTAGAGCAGCTCTTACAAGGTGATCCCTGAGATTTTTACTCTTTTTAAAGGCAAATACAGGTTTCTCAAAGGAAAGGACACCTGTATTGAGTATTGGCCAATGCTTGAGGATACTCTTTCTAAGTTGATTTGAGATAGGTGAGAAAGTGGATATGCACGGTATGCGTTTAGAGTTAGTCTTTTCCTTTGGCGTGAGTAAGACTTCCCTGGGGCAATACCATGCCCGCTTGGTAGCGTTTTTAACTAATTTCTTTGGGTACCCTCTATCTTTAAGTTTGGTTGCCAAGGTGGTGGCTTCTCGGAAGTAATCCTCCTTACAAGAGCAGTTACGCCTGATTCGCAAAAATTGCGAGTATGGTAATGAGTCGCGTAATGCTCTTGGGTGGTTACTGTTGTAGGCCAAAAGAGTGTTTTTTTCAGTGGGCTTACGGTAGAGGCGTGTCAATAGGGAACCTTCACTGTGATAAATGGACAAGTCCAAGAAGGAGATAGAGTCATGATCAGTGGTGATAGTAAAGGTGAGGCCCAAACAATTATTGTTCAGCCAGTGTAAGAATTGGCGCAGGCAATCGTCACTTCCAGTCCAAATGATGAAAATGTCATCGATATACCTACGCCAAAACTTCACTCCCGAAAAGAAGGGGTTGGTGGGGTTGTTGATCACATTGGTCTCTATTTCATCCATAAACAGAATCGCCAGATTCGGAGCAAAAATTGCGCCCATGGCGGTCCCCTTGATCTGTTCATAGAAATTGCCATTAAAGAGGAAAAAATTCCTCGTAAGGCATATCTCTAGGAGTTGAAGAATGAACATGCTGGGTACAGCATGTGGTCGAGGTCGTGAGTCCAAAATCTTTTTAATCACTAACAGTGCTGTAGTCTGAGGAATGTTAGTATACAGGGACTCAATGTCCATGGTTACCAGAGTTTCAGTCATAGGGTTGTACGGATGATGCTCAATCATGTTAATCATGTGCATTGAGTTCTTTATGTAGCATTGCGTGAAAGGGACAAAATCTCTAATGAAAAAGTCTACGTAAGAACCCAATGGTTCCAAAATGGATCCGCAGTAAGCATGAGCGAATTTTGCGGATCTTGCGTTCGCGAATTTTGCGGATTTGCGGATTCGCAATCCGCAAAATCCGCGAATTCCCGCGAATTTGCGGATTTTTTTTTTTTTTGTGTTCGCCCGTGTTTCTGCCAGTTCGCGAGGGTTTTGTACACTTTCGCAAATTGCGAACTTACCTGTCGGGTCGCAAGTTTCGCGAACTTGTTGTTTCTACGTGTCCAGCCTGCTTGGGACACTCTTCTTCATCACTGCCACTCTCTGTCACCACTGCCACTCTCTGACTACTCATGCCACCCTCTGGCCCACCCATGCCACCCTCTGTTTCATCACCACACCCTCTGGTTGTCCAGTGTACATTATTTTCGGCAAAGCAAAGCACACCTTCCCTGCCTCAAGTGACCTGAATTAATTTGGGGCTGATTCATGTGTCACAGAATATTTTTTTAGCTGGCACCTGCTTCCTTAGTGCGCCCTGATTAGTGATCTTTTGCACTTGCTAAGTGCTTTCATTGTTGCAAAATTAGTTACAACACCTGCCCTGCCCCAACTGACAATAATGAATTAGGGGCTGATTAATGGATTTTAACTTCCAGCCTGGCTCCTGCTTGTCTCCCTTAGCTGTAATTCAGGACCTTTGTGGCATATGTGTAACTATTCTGAGGTTCAGAGCAGGGTCACATAATAGTTTCAACTGGCAACTGAACTCTGGAGGGGCCCCTCAGGAAGCACTCCAGGAAATGGCTACTAATGATGAGCCTGAACTTTTGAACCTGGTAAGTAGTTACTTTCAGTTTTGCTAAGATCGTATTTCTGCAATTTTGCACTTATTCGCGGGGCGCGAACTCACGCGAACAGTGCGAGCAGTGCGAGCAAAATCCGCTGCTCGCGGATTTGCGGATTTTGCGGGAAATTCGCAAATCTCGCGGATTGCGGATTTCCCGAAAATCCGCAAAATCCGCGAGCGGAACGGATTTTCCGCCCACGCCTAATCCGCAGGCTGAAACAATAGGGCGGCCTGGAGGGTTTATTTGATCTTTATGAATTTTAGGTAACGTGTATATTACCGGAATTCTAGGTGATTTTACATTCAGGAAATTATATTCTTTTTTTGATAGAAAACCAGCTTCAAGACCCTCTTTCGTGATTTTTTGTATTAGGCTCTGTATATCTTTACTGGGATTGTGACTCAGTCTTTTGTAGTGTTCCTTATTCTCAAGTTGTCGCATTATTTCTGAAACATATGCAGTTTTTTCTTGCAATACGATACCTCCGCCCTTATCCGCACTTTTAATTATGAGGTTATCATTAGTTTTAAGTTGGGAAATGGCATTTTTCTCTTCCCTAGAAATGTTATAGGGTATAAACATTTTCTTGTTTTGGAGTTTCTGCAATTCCTTCAGAATTATCTTCTCGAAAGTGACCACTTCTGTGGGAATCATATTTGCAGAGGGCGAGAAGATAGATGGTGGACGGAAAGGAGTGTTAGTGACCCTTTCTGGTGTGGGATGCAACTGAAAGAAGGCTTGTAGACGTATGCGTCTAAAAAATCTCATAAGTTCTGTTTGTAAATCCATATAGTTGGGTGGAATTGTTGGCACAAAAGAAAGGCCTTTCATAAGTAATGAAAGCTCTTCTTGTGCCAATGTGTATTTGGAAAGATTAAAAATAGGAATGCTGTCAGTTCCTTGTGGCGGAGCTTGTATTCCGCTCACCATTGGTAATAGTTGTTGCGAGTCCTGCGCTCGCCAGGGGGGTAGTTCCATCTCTGGGTTTTCTTGACCTTCCCACGCTGTGGTGGGTCCTGGGCGCCTCTGGCTAAAAAAGAATTCTGATTCAGACCACCTCTTCGTGCCCCACTGCCACCTTCCCCAGGATCAGAACTATCAGAAGATTCGGCAGAGGTGTCTGAAAATCCTACCAAATTCTGGCGTCTGTTATAGCGGCCCCAAGGGCGGCTGTTTTGGTAGCGGGGGTATGTTTTATTAATATAAAAATCTTTCTGCAGGTAAGGGTAAGTGTTCTCAATATTATATAGTTTCAAGTCCTTTTTGATTTTATTTGACTTTTTATTTTGTTCAATCCTGTGGAACTCGGCCACAGTTTTGTCAACTTGCTCAAGTAGTTTTTTTGCGTCTGCACTAGGATCAGAATCTGTTAATTGTTTGAGGAGGTCTGCGATTTCTGTTTCCAGAGATTTAAGAGTTTCACTCGCAATATCTATGCCAAGGGCTAGCCAATGGCGTGAACAGGTTGTACCTATGAAGCTGAAGTTTTGGATATATTTCGGATTATCGGTAAAAATTCCCGGGATATTTCGAACTTGCAAACCCAGCGGGATCACATTGGCTTTTAGATAATCAGTCAGCATTAGAATCATAAGTTCTAACCGAACTTGCTTCTTTTTCAGTTTTTCTAGTTGGTCTGGAATAGAGTCATTTACTGAGATTGGAGCTTCTGGGGTCTCTGACAATAGAGAAGGGCGTGAGCATAGTTGTTTCAAATAGTCGTCTGTATAGAGTGGTGTGTTGACTGACATATTAGGGAGACAAGTGTGGGGAGGGGATTACTGGATGTGAGTGATTGGGGAAGACAAGGTGTTAGGACTGGCCCGCCCCCTAAGAAGAGGTGGGCAAGGGAATAGAAACCCTTGCAATCTGGCGATTGCGCTAATTGTAGGTTTAGTATACAAGGGAACCCAAAATAATGGCCAAGGACCATGGGTTAAGCTACTTATTTTTATGTTACAAAGGTCCTAGCTTTTTTAAGATATCTAGAGGATTGATTTTCACAGGCTAAAAATAAAGGCTGTGTTTTTTCTTCAGTGTCCAGCCGGACCTAGAAGTATTTATTTCCAAAATAGTAAGAATAGGTAGAATAAAGCGAAAACAATTCGCACATTAATAACTGGGCACAAGCCTGTACCAAGTCAAAGGAAAACAATACAAAGAAAAAGACAAAGAATTCACAGGCAAACAAGGAGAACAGGGTGGCTTATAATACAATGCAAGAAATTCTTGAATAAGCACAAACCCACAGTAACTGCCGAGAAAGTTAAAAGTCATACAACAAGCAGTACTGCAAAACAGTCGACGAACGTTTCGATCCCTATCTCCAATAATACAGTGGGATCATCTTCAGGACTAGAGTTTGACTTTGCCTGATTTGTCAAGTGAGCCTGTAGGGTATAAACAGGAAGAAAAAGAAAAGAAAAGTTTCTGTACCAATTATTTACAGAATGAGTGCTAAAAGGCTAAAGTGCTCGTCAACAACCGGTTTTGTCATGCAAAATGCAACATGTGCACATGCATTTGTATCCAAAGGGCACGGATCGCACTGTGCTCGTGTTTGGGGTGCGAGAAAAGGCTTTCCGCGTTCATTTTGTGGCATTGGTGCTTAGTGGCGGGGAATATAGTGTTGGGTGAAGAGTTATCGTAGTGATTGATGCCTGGGGTGAATTAGGGGACCCAGTATGAATGGGTAATTACCACGAGCTGTGCTAGGTGGGCCAGTCGTGGTTGAACAAGACTTTAATGTCAAACAGTTCCGGTTTACAGTTGATGCCTGTATGGAGTTATTAAGGTCAATATTAGCGTATGGCAGATAAGTAGTATTTAGAAAAATTCGAATTGAAAACCCATAATTACCGGGTGACGATTCAAAGGAATCGAAATGAAGATAAAAGCCTGCCAAAACAGGTCGAGTTGATTGTGACCTAGAAGGGAGGCATTATAATCTAGAGTTACAATTGTTACAGTGGTAACAGGGTGGTGACTAAAGTGCAGTGAGCAAAAACCAAACATTACCGATGGAGCCTAGTATTGAGCGTGGGCTCGATGCGGGACTTCAGTTTGGAAGTAGTAGCCTGTGAACAAAAGGACATTGGTTGATGGTGGGGAGTGAGGGGCAAGAAGCAACAATTGGTGATTTGTGCAGGCAAAAATTTACCGTGACCGGGGGTCTGTTCCACATAAGGCGCTCGATAATACGGGCCTTTTCCGTGCGAGTCTGAAATAAAAATGCCACGGGCGCACATGAAGTATATGGCGAGCTATACCGGACTCATTTGATTCCCAAAGGGGCCAGGGTTCTTCCAAGGGCTTACCTTAATTTACTCGTAGAGGGGCCTCGATGGGATCCCGTCTAGGTAGCACAGTGGCCGGATGCTAAGCATCTGCATTCAGAGACGCCTGATATGCTGTGTCGAGATAGTGGTGGACAATGAGGACGGACTAATTGGGAATCGGCGGTAGTGCCGATGTTGGACGCCATCTTGGAGTGGTGGATTGTCCGAGCCATAATATTTAGGATGACCAGTGAAAGTGCCTGTGCGTGGTACGCAGTACAAGGGGCACCAGCTGTTTGGTTAGAAACGAGCTGGGGTGCCCTGCGTGAACCGTGAGAGTGGTGGCGAACGAACGACTCAAGAGTGAGTTGTGCAGGTATGGGCGCCATTTTGGAATGGTGAGGCGCAGAAAGAGTGAAGGTGAAGATGCCACAAAGCGTTTCACAATGCACATGATCTCGAGCTAATTCAGTTAAAAACATGCAAATTCGAGCCAACTGACATTTCGAAATTGTTACATTTTAGGGACAGACAATTATTATGTAAGCTCATGCAACGAAAGGGGGCATAAATGAACAGCTTATATTAGGCTTGTCCAGTCTTCAGTTCTGTTGAGGCCATCCTGAATGGAGTTGAACTGTATGATGGACTTCAGCTCTTCTTTATTCAGTAATTGTCCCATGTTGCCGCCTCTCGGAGGGAGTCTCAGTACTTTCAAGACAGTCCATTTCAATTCATTGTCAGAGTGTTTTTGAGCTGCAAAATGTTCCACCAGGGGTGCATTTAGAGTACCGCACCGAATGCGGCTCCTGTGTTGTCCAATACGGATTTTTACCTTTTGGCTGGTCTGTCCTATGTACACTTTCTGGCAAGGGCACACAATTAGGTAAATAACGTTGCAGGTGTTACAATTGGAGAAGGAACGACATTGTATAGTGATGTTGTTAAAGGTAAAACTTTTTCCTTCTATAGTGCTGTCACAATTGTTACATCCACCACATTTTGCATGCCCAACAATGGGGGACAGACCCCATACATTTTCAAGTGTAGTTGATGGTAAAGGAGCAGGTAGAGCAGCTCTTACAAGGTGATCCCTGAGTCTTGAGTCGTTCGTTCGCCACCACTCTCACGGTTCACGCAGGGCACCCCAGCTCGTTTCTAACCAAACAGCTGGTGCCCCTTGTACTGCGTACCACGCACAGGCACTTTCACTGGTCATCCTAAATATTATGGCTCGGACAATTCACCACTCCAAGATGGCGTCCAACATCGGCACTACCGCCGATTCCCAATTAGTCCGTCCTCATTGTCCACCACTATCTCGACACAGCATATCAGGCGTCTCTGAATGCAGACGCTTAGCATCCGGCCACTGTGCTACCTAGACGGGATCCCATCGAGGCCCCTCTACGAGTAAATTAAGGTAAGCCCTTGGAAGAACCCTGGCCCCTTTGGGAATCAAATGAGTCCGGTATAGCTCGCCATATACTTCATGTGCGCCCGTGGCATTTTTATTTCAGACTCGCACGGAAAAGGCCCGTATTATCGAGCGCCTTATGTGGAACAGACCCCCGGTCACGGTAAATTTTTGCCTGCACAAATCACCAATTGTTGCTTCTTGCCCCTCACTCCCCACCATCAACCAATGTCCTTTTGTTCACAGGCTACTACTTCCAAACTGAAGTCCCGCATCGAGCCCACGCTCAATACTAGGCTCCATCGGTAATGTTTGGTTTTTGCTCACTGCACTTTAGTCACCACCCTGTTACCACTGTAACAATTGTAACTCTAGATTATAATGCCTCCCTTCTAGGTCACAATCAACTTGACCTGTTTTGGCAGGCTTTTATCTTCATTTCGATTCCTTTGAATCGTCACCCGGTAATTATGGGTTTTCAATTCGAATTTTTCTAAATACTACTTATCTGCCATACGCTAATATTGACCTTAATAACTCCATACAGGCATCAACTGTAAACCGGAACTGTTTGACATTAAAGTCTTGTTCAACCACGACTGGCCCACCTAGCACAGCTCGTGGTAATTACCCATTCATACTGGGTCCCCTAATTCACCCCAGGCATCAATCACTACGATAACTCTTCACCCAACACTATATTCCCCGCCACTAAGCACCAATGCCACAAAATGAACGCGGTAAGCCTTTTCTCGCACCCCAAACACGAGCACAGTGCGATCCGTGCCCTTTGGATACAACTGCATGTGCACATGTTGCATTTTACATGACAAAACCGGTTGTTGACGAGCACTTTAGCCTTTTAGCACTCATTCTGTAAATAATTGGTACAGAAACTTTTCTTTTCTTTCTCTTCCTGTTTATACCCTACAGGCTCACTTGACAAATCAGGCAAAGTCAAACTCTAGTCCTGAAGATGATCCCACTGTATTATTGGAGATAGGGATCGAAACGTTCGTCGACTGTTTTGCAGTACTGCTTGTTGTATGACTTTTAACTTTCTCGGCAGTTACTGTGGGTTTGTGCTTATTCAAGAATTTCATGCATTGTATTATAAGCCACCCTGTTCTCCTTGTTTGCCTGTGAATTCTTTGTCTTTTTCTTTGTATTGTTTTCCTTTGACTTGGTACAGGCTTGTGCCCAGTTATTAATGTGCGAATTGTTTTCGCTTTATTCTACCTATTCTTACTATTTTGGAAATAAATACTTCTAGGTCCGGCTGGACACTGAAGAAAAAACACAGCCTTTATTTTTAGCCTGTGAAAATCAATCCTCTAGATATCTTAAAAAAGCTAGGACCTTTGTAACATAAAAATAAGTAGCTTAACCCATGGTCCTTGGCCATTATTTTGGGTTCCCTTGTATACTAAACCTACTTTAATATTATGTGCAACACTTATCAAAGGGTGGGAAGATATGGATTTGGATTCCCTTCCTCAGGATTTATTTGAAATACGAGATCAATTTGATAAGGGATTTATTGTGGGTCCTGATGTAGAATCTGCTGTTCAGAAGCTTGTTACTCTCCGATCTTCCTTTTTCTCTCAAACTTCTCTTGAGCCTGATCCTGCGGTTCGTCGTAAAATGGCACAATATCCCATGCGAGAAGTTCCTCCAATATGGAGAGAGGCAGACCTAAACGCTCATCCGCCCATTCAAGCTCATTTTCAGCGTATATAGGTACATGATCCTTGGAAAAGATCAGAGGTGTTGGCACTTAAGCAGTCCTTACCGGACCCTCGTAAGAATCCTGCTGGGTACTATAAGGAATTGTCTCAGACCGTTAATGCATGTGTTATGAATTTGGCAGATATTGATTTGCTTATGGGAAATGTAGTCCCACAAGCTTTATGGGCTAAAATTCGTAGACAAGATCATAATCAAGCTTTAGGTGGTAATTGGGCTGCTATTGCGGCCGCAGGTATAGCACAAGTAGGTGGTGCCAAACCTGATGATCTGATTATGGAGTTGCCCGGTAGAATAATAGATCTTATGAAAACGATGATGCCTGCTGTACTCGTTAACTGGGATAAGTTAGCAGCGTGCAAACAAAAAGTCGATGAAAGTGTCTCTGATTTCTTTACTCGTTTTGAAGAGACCTTCATCGACCATAGTGGTCAAGATATGAGTACTGAAGGTGGACAGCGATTATTTGTAGATAAATTCGTTTTTAATTTGCTTCCAGAACTGTTGCATAAATTGAAACAATCTGAGAGTGCATGGGCTGTTTCCTCAACTGCCAAGATATTAGCTACTGCTCAATATTATGAGAATAGGGATAAGGAAGATAGGAGAAAGCGGAGAAGAAAACTAAAGAATTAAAAATGAAGGTTCTTCTGCAACAGGCTTATCCTCCTCGTTCTGCTCAGCCCCAATTTCAACAGCCTCCACAGTTTCAGAAGCTGTTGCAAAAACCTGATTCTCCAGCTCCGCGATTTCCGTTGGGTCCTAATCAATGTGCTTACTGTAAAGAGGAAGGTCATTTTAAGATTAGTTGCCCGATTCTGTTACAGCGTTATGGCGGATCACAGCCACGGGGTCGTGGAGATTCTCGGTCAGTGTCCAGAGGTAGAGGGCGTGGTGCGTCGTCTCAGGAACAATGTCCCTCTCCCCCTCAGGACTCTACAAATTATTTTGACCAGCTGAATTCTCAGTCTGCACAGTATTACAATGATGATTATTGCGCAGATGGTGAGAATGCTGATTTCCTCACTTGCTAGGACAGCCATAGACAGAGTAAGGGAGTCATATCAGTTCCAGTGGATGAGGATGGACCTTATGTTAATGTTGTAACATTGGGTGTTACAGAACCATTTCTTTTGGATACTGGTGCAATGAGAGTTCTATTATGTATTCTAAACTCCCTGGGGCGCCTTTGTCTGGCTTAACAAATGTTTCGGTAGGATTCTCTGGCGCCCCAGTTAGCAACCCTGTTTCTTGTCCTTTGCCTATTTCCATTGGTCCGTACGATTTAGAAGCTCCATTTCTTTTGACGATGGGTTGCGGAGAGAATTTATTGGGTTTGGATTTATTGAAACGTCTGCATGCCACATTGTATTGCTCACCATCTGGTGTACATCTTACTTTAGGTGCTAAGTTGACTTCTCCGATGTACGTATCTAAAGACCAACTGCCACTGGAACTGCGTTTGCTCCCTGCTACACTTTGGGCTATGGGTCCGAATGATGTTGGTTTGCTTCAAATTCCACCTTATGTGATTACTGTGAAGCCTGATGTTAAGTTACCACGCATTCCACAATATAAAATATCTAACGATGGTGAGAGAGCGCTGTTGGCTATTGTTCATGACTTGGTTGAGAAGGGTGTGGTCGAGGAGACCAGAGGAAATGTTTGTAACAGTCCTGTTCTGCCTGTTCTAAAGCGTACTGATCCTTCTCAGCCACCTGTGTATCGATTTGTGATAGACTTCCGGGTGGTCAACAAAATTGATGTTCCTCAGTTTCCTGTTGTCCCAGATATCACTGCCTTGCTTACTATGATTCCTGCTTCGGCAGCTTGGTTTTCGGTCATTGATCTCAAAAATGCTTTCTTTAGCATTCCCATTGCTGAGGAAAATAGGGATCTCTTTGGTTTCTCTCTTGGAGGCCGAAGTTTTCGATTTAAGTGTGCACCTCAGGGCTATTGTGAGAGTCCCTCCATCTATAGTCAAGCCTTGAAGTCTCAGCTTGACACCTTTTCTTTGCCATCTAGTGCTACTCTTATCCAATATGTGGATGATTTATTAGTGGCTGCTGATTCGGAAGATGGCTGTAAAAATGCGACTGTGTTACTTCTGCGACATTTGTCTGATCTACATCACAAAGTGTCGCTTTCTAAGTTACAATATTGCCGAATAGAGGTTACCTATTTAGGTCATCTCTTGTCGAAGGAGGGAAGACGCTTGACCCCAGAACGTATTCAAGCAATTGCGCAAATGTCTGTACCATCCACACAAAGAGAGGTGCGTGCTTTCTTAGGCATTGCCTCTTATTGTAGACAATGGATTCCGAACTTCTCCCTACTAGCGAAACCTTTGTTGGCACTCACTCTGAAAGATACGCCCCAACCTTTTCCTTGGACTGATGAATGTCAAAAAGAGTTTTTCTGATTTACGTACTGCTTTGTGTTCGGCTCCTATGTTGGGTACTCCAGATTACAGTATACCCTTTACACTTTATGTTCATGAGAAGGAAGGTTGTGCATTATCAGTTCTGACACAGCAATTTGGAGGGAAACAAAGGCCATGTGCCTATTTCTCGGCTACGTTAGATCCAGTTGCTAAAGCATTACCCAGTTGTCTTAGAGCAACAGTGGCAGCAGCAATTTCTATTCGTCAATTTGCTGGATTGGTGTTGGATCATACTCTTAATGTTATGGTGCCACACGCAGTAGATACTCTCTTGAATAGGACGAAAACCCAGCACTTAACGAGTGCTCGTTTGTCAGGATATGAGTTGATGCTGTTAGCAAGTCATATACATATCAGGAGATGTAATGTTCTGAATCCAGCAACATTGTTGCCTATTTTGGATGAGAAAAATGTACAAGATCAGCATGATTGTTTTCTTCGTATGGAAGAAGAAACTAAAGGTCGAGTCGATTTGAAAGATACACCACTTACGGATTCGGATGGGATCTTGTGGGTAGATGGGTCTTGCTTTAAGCTTCCTAATGGCGAGACGACAGCAGCTTACGCTGTTACAACTCTACATACGATAGTGGAAATTGGACGCATTTCACAGAATTAAGCGCAAGCTGCAGAGTTGATTGCATTGACAAGAGCATGTGTGTTGGCGAAAGGAAAAAGAGTGACTGTTTACACAGATACTCAATACCCGTTTGGCATTGCCCACAGTTTCGGCCATTTGTGGAGAGAAAGAGGATTCTTTACCTCCCACGGCACTAAAATAAAGCATGGTCAGTTGGTGAGTGACCTTCTTGAATCACTTACCTTTCCCACTCAAATAGCGATTGTGAAGTGTAGTGCGCATCAAAAGATTACTGATGACGTGGGTCGGGGAAATGCATTTGCGGATGAAATAGCGAAAGAAACGGCACAGAATGTTGAGGGTCGAATGTACGTTGCAGGACCGGCAAATCGGGTCCCAGAGGCTGGTATGTGTGAGGACACAGTAGAAAGCACGAAAATGATTCAGAAAGAACCAACTGAGAAAGAATTGAGTACGTGGAAAGAAAGTACAGGATGTTGGATACGATGGGATGTTGGACAGAATTGTCAGAGCATCAGCGATGGTTGTTTCCAGATGCGTATGTATTACCTGTGGTCACTATGGCTCATGGACCAGCCCATATTAATGCAAAGGGTATATGTAAACTCCTAGCTCTAGTATGGCAAAATGAAAATATTCCTAAATGTGCAGAAAATGTAGTGAAGCATTGTATTGTTTGCTTGATGCATAATCCAGGAAAGGGAACTCCAACTCCAGTAGGCCACTTTGCTCCTCCTACGTATCCTTTTGAGGTACTACAAATAGACTACATCCATATGGAGCGTTTCAATAATCTTAAGTATGTCCTGGTGGTGGTTTGCGCCTTTTCCAGACGGATAGAGGCCCACCCCCTAAAGGACAATACTGCTTTGTCTACTGCCAAAGTCCTTCTGAATGAGTTTTTCCCGAGGTTTGATTTGCCGCACATTGTCTGGAGTGACAATGGGAGTGAATTTGTAGGTCAGATTATGCAGAAAGTATGTGTGGTTCTTGGTATTAGACAGAAATTTCATGCGGCAAACCATCCTCAGTCAGCAGGTTTGGTAGAGTATTATAATGGCACTCTCAAACTTAAGTTAGCAAAGATTCAGACTAGTACAGGCCTTTCCTGGCCTGATGCCTTGCCCTTGGTACTTCTCTCAACAAGAACGACTGTCCATTCTCGTTTGGGGCTTAGCCCATATGAAATAGTTTTTGGGCGCCCTGCTAATGTTTGGGGAGCCCCTCGCCCCAAAAAGTACTCAGACATTCCGTATCCATTGTTGGTTGATTATTTCAGTCAGTCAGTCAAACAAAACTACAAAACTTTATTTGATTTGTTAAAACCTTAAAAGTACATTCCACATTCCGTGATAAGAGAAAGGAAAACAGCAAAACATGGTAATTCAACAAGAAAAAGAGCAGCAGCATAACAAGATAATATTAAAACCACAATTACACCTCAAGATACTTGAAATTAACTTCTCTTGTTCCTTTTAAAATGGAGTATTATAGCATTTATTTGTTAAAATCGCTAAAATTTCCTATATATACCTTCTTCAGAATGCAGTTTTTACTACTATTGTCCCTTAGTATCTCTACCTTTATTCAGGGATAAGGGCTACACTATACATGTTCTTCTGCGCGGTTGATTATTTGCACGGCCTCACCACTAAATTGCGTGTTATTCGTCAACAGGTCCAAAACGCTTTGCCGGAGGCCTCCTCAGATCCAGGACACTCCATCCAACCCGGTGACTGGGTGTGTCTGAAAAACTTCCAGAGGAAGAAAAATCTGGAACCTCGTTGGGGGCCGCCGAGACAAGTCCTACTCACTACCCGTACAACAGTGAAGGTCGTCGGAAAACGAAACGGGATCCACGGCGTGCACTGTAAGCGGGTACCATTGCCTTTTAACTTACGACCAGTGGGTCCGAGAAGGCGTTGGTGACAGTGAGTGTGAAAGGTACCTAGGTTCGTACCTTTCAGCAGTGCACGCCTGATTGGACTAGTTCCGAGAAAGAGGACAACGACGTTTTGCAGGAAGCTGTACCTCCACACCTACGATTAAACACATAGGATCCAGAGACTTTATTTAAAGACGAGAGGATACCTGGCAAGACACGATACAACCGGAGAGAAAGTTGCCTAAGAACAATTAAACTTGTGCTTTATAATTCTTGCTTTGTGTTAAAAAGTGAAAGATTCCTTTTCCACTATCCATCAAGTTGCAGGGTCACGGTAGGAGTCTTAGGCTGTGACCTGAATAGTGACTAGGTCAATAGGACTTGCAGTATCATAGGACGGCTAACAACCACAGCTACGTGATTAAGGAAGATTATCGCGAGCAACGCCTTTAGAGTAATGGATACGCAGGAAAAGAGAATGATGTCAAAATTATAATAGGAAATCATTATAAGAAATTATTATTCAGTCATTGTGGCGTAGCATTATGTATTTCAGTATGTTTATGCAGTTTATTAGCATGTGTAGGATGGATTGTACACAGTATGCAGCCAACACCTGTCCCTACTTCTACTTCTTTGATTCCCTCTACTACTATTTCTCCACATAAATTTTATACACTCTCAGACCATGAGCAAATGAGAAGAATGGAGTATTTTAACAATTCATTTATCCAACTGTTACATCAACATCAATTGGTAGTGAATACTACTGATTGTTGGGTTTGTGGGCTCATACCACATAATACAGAGAGAGGGATGCCATATTTAGTTCTTCCATTTACGTATGAAGGTTCTGCCTGGGCTTATCTGGCTATGTTTTCTAATGCATACCAGAACCTACTCCGATATTCTCCCGGTGGGTCCTGTAATGGTGGAGTGGATTTCAGTCATAGCTCCTTGATCAAGGGGATAGTGACTATGGCAAAAATTGCTAATGTTATCAAGATTCCCAAAGATGAAAAGAGAACATATGATGGATGGAACGTGACTCGGTACGTCACTAGTCTCCCTGATAAGATAAAACAGAAGAAATTTGCACCAATTTGGGTTTTACCCCAGAGAGGTAATCTGTGTTTACAAATAAATGGACAGAATACCAAAGTTAAGCAAGAAAGGAGTAATTGTTCTCACATGTACGTCTATACACCCTTGACTCCTTCACCGTTAGGTCCATCACAAGGCACATACTTTATCTGTCATGATAAAGCTTATACATGGCTTCCCATACATTTCCCGGGGACATGTTATATAGCTTTCCTTCTCCCTCCGACATATACTGCTCCCGCAGATCACCATCGAAAGAGATTGGGTAGAGGGGTTATTGATGCGGAAGACACGAACGGACAAGAGGGAGGAGATTTTTTTAAAGGAATTCTTCCCTTTTGGGGTCCAATGGCTAATAGTAGAAACATCAGACGCCTGGTTTGTGTGGTCGATGCTACCATAAATATAACTTCTGGAGCATTGAATAATTTGACAGCTGAGCTTCAGGTGGATCGCCTTATGACTTTGCAGAACCGAATGGTTCTAGACATTGTCTTGGCTGATAGAGGCGGAGTCTGTAAATTGATTGGGTCCAGTTACTGCGTTTATGTTCCAGATAATGCTCCTACAGTATACCAAGCCATCTCTAAGCTACATGTCATCTCCGAGTCCATTCATCAGGACACTGGAGACTGGTCTGTGATGGGATGGTTTTGGGGACTACTGTCCACATGGGGATCGAAGGTGTTAACTTTCCTTGGAGCGATTCTGGCAATCATCTTTTCTTGTTGTCTTTGTTTACAGTGCGGTCCAGCTATTTGCGGACTTTGTGCCACTGTGTGTGTTTCTAAGCCAGTAACAGAGGAAACAGAGAACATCAGAATGATGTTTCAGCAATACCTCAATGACCTCATGACCATCGATATCGATTCAGACTAACATGAGTCTTTTGTGCTTTGCCTGAGTATGGCAAAAGGAGGGTCTGAGGTTACGTGGTTTTCGACTTCGCTTCGTATCCAGCCGCCATTTTGTATTTAACCACCATTTTGTGTTGCCTCACTCAGGCAGCACGGCGGACGTGGTGAACGCGATGTTTTTGCTTTTGCAGCTGCTACGTGTCCTTCCCGTTAAAGAATAACTTCTGCCTATGTTTATGAAACCGGTGTCAGGGTCTCCCGAGTTTCGTAAATCCATGTCTAGACTGATTAATCCATGCTTACTCCACTGTTTGGGTCCCACCATTCTTCTCGACTTTATCTTGTTTAACTGACCTTCGCTATTCTCTTTGTGTGTTCTCCTGTTACATAGACTGTCCTTTAAAGCATTCAACATGTTCTACCACCTGCAAAATTGAATTACGGGCACAAGTATTGATTAACCTGAAGGGAGGAGAGCACACAGGGTCTGAAAGGAGGGTGTGTTTTAGACATTCGATAGCTTGTTTTCAAACTATTCCTATTCGTCAGTTTTGTCTGTTTTGGGAGTTGCCATTGTAAACTTGTGTACTATAATAGTCTGTGTGCCACGGAATGAAGTGGCAGTCTCCTGATAACATACCCGTTGGTGTACTTACAGGACCACTGTGCTTAGCTGCAGCTAATAAATCTGCTTTTCTACACCTAACAGAGTGTCAAGTGTCTCTGTCTGCCAAAGCAGGTGAACCCAGAGATCTTAGGCTTGCCCTGCGCCGCCTGGCCCATAAGGTCAGGTTCTCCAGCGTCTATTAACCCCTTCCCCGCGGATGACAAAGCCAGCTCGTCATGGGCGTTACCTGCGCTGCGCGGATGACGAGCTGGCTTTGTCACGTTACGCGGGATTTTTAAAAATGCCGCGCACAGCGGGAAAAGCCGCCGCGGCGAAGCGGTTAAGGACAGATACCACACAATTGGTTATTTTTTGTGTATCTAGATTCCTGTGTAATGTGATGTTCATTAGAGCAAAAATTGTTTTGAAACTATAACATTGCTATATGTAACTCTAGTAAATAATTGATATATTCTATATCGATATTTTATTTTTGTAATTAGCCCAGTGATGAACTTTTCAATCTCTTAAAAAGGGTGTATCCATCAGATATTATATATTTTGATAAATTGTAATTGTGAGGAGTGCGATTGGAAGATTTTAGATAGTTTTCAGTGGGACTATTTTTATTGTGAAATATTTTTATTGTATTTATAGATCAATTGATTTCAATTGTACATTTAGGATGGATCATGAAAATTGTGATTTCTAATACCCAACCAATGTGACAATGTGACAAGAAAAGCTATCTATTAGTGTAGGATGGAAATGTTTATCTTTTTATGTACTTTTATGGTCGAAAAGACCGAAATAAAGTTATAATTCACATTATTTCCCATTGAATGTTAATTTATGTCCTTGCTACCATTGTTCTCTATGGAAGTGTGTTGTACTATCTGTAAGTGGTCATTTGTGGTCTCAACTTAATCCAAGGCTGGGCTGGAGTACATTAGTGCATTTACCACTCTTTTGGGTCCTTTTGACAGTAATAACTTTAGAAGTGTTGTTTATAAATAGCAATTGGCTTACTCTTTTGTGGCGGGTGTTTGAATTTGCAGGCTCCTCTCTAAAGACTCCCTACACCTCCCGTAGCCCCTACTTACTCTCTAAAAACCCTTCCTATCTAGTACTAAGTATTCCCATTTCCATCTGCTCCGTCAGTTTCCTCTTACATTCCCTACTTCAATGTATATCTGCATGTGAAGTGATATCCACACAAGTGGCAAAGACCTCAACATGTAAAAGATAGGAGATGCATTTCTGAGCGTTTATATAGGTGCTCAGGTCGGGCCAGAAGAGATATCTGGCCAATTAATTCATGGATCGTCCGTTGAAAACAGAGGGTTCAGGAGCCAAATAAAATAAATACAGGCACAACAATGGAGTAATTAGCTTTTTCTCCCATCATCTATTGAAGATTCATGCATCTGTGGAGCTATGACTGGCTGGAGTCACCAAATAAATTCGCTGCAGTCAACCTTTACTCATCATGGTGCAAAAGAACATTGTTTGAAAAAATATGAAGTAAAAGGGCCCAAAAGGTTGGAGTGATTTTACTGTAGAAGGCTGGCTCAGTATATAGTGTCCACCTATGGTGAGGCACAGTGCACTGAGTTCAGGAAACCCTTAGAGATACTGTTTAGGTCCCTGAAAACCAAAGCTCTCAAGGGGTAGCTGTGGAGAGCAGCTAATGCTTATGCAGTAGGAGTGTAAAGCAGTTGCAAGTACCACTAAAGTCGGTCAGTAAGCTTTTCACACAAGAAAGAACCACACCAGTTGAGTAGAAAAATACTTTACATGTATTATCCACACTAGACACTAATTTGGTATATCTCCTACCCGGAGATATCAATTACACACAAGGAATACTCAGAAAACAGGTAAGTAGCAGAAAAACACATATCTCCACCCCCCACCCCCCTTCCCCACCCCGGGCCATACACCTAAAATAGTGGAAAAGGAAATGGTTACCAAAAAGGGACTAGTGTCCAAAGGTTGGAAGACCCCAGGGTAAGCAAGGAACCCCCAAGGTGAGTAGCCAGGGACGCCAAGGCGCTCGTGTGCAGAGTAGTTATGTCAGGGCAAACGTCCATTGGACAACACACATCGGGAAAAATTATCTCGGCTTCCCAATCTCTCTGTGACTCCCTCAATAATTTTTTCATTGAAAAAATTGCAATCATCAAGGGAAATATACCACCGCCCTCTCCCTCCTTCGTTGCCCCTCAGCCTCCACCCAACAGACTCCACTTGGATTATATACCTCCTTTGACCAGGGAAACCTTTTTACCCTTTTTACCCTTGTTGGCCCGGATCAAATCTGGTTCCCCCTCGGACGCCTGTCCTGCTTTTGTATTGAGAGAGATCTTTCTAGCTTGCCCTGCGCCCCCCTTGGTTTTCCTCAATGATTCCCTCAAACAAGGCACTGTCCCCAGCCATCACATATCGGCAATAATAATTCCTATCTTAAAAAAACCCGGAGCGGACCCCTCCTCTCTCTCTAACTACCGCCCCATCTCCCTCCTTCCCTACTTGGGCAAAATCCTGGAGTGCCACATTACTACAATACTTAGCTCCTTTGTCGAGGACAATGGCTGTTTAGCCCCCTGCCAGGCTGGCTTCCGTCCACTCCACTCCACTGAAAAAGTGGTGGTTTCAGTCATGGACAAGCATAGGGAGGGGATGGACGTCAACCGGCCCCAGGCCTTGGTCCTCCTTGATTTGTACGCCGCCTTTGACACAGTAGATCATTCCATCCTTCTTGCCCGTGTCAAGGCGGCTGGGCGTCAGGGGGCCGGTCCTGGCTTGGCTTACTTCCTTTTTGAATGACCGCACTCAGGCCGTCCACCTAGCAGATGTTTCTGCCACCCCGTGCAAGGTGCAATGTGGAGTTCCCCAGGGTTCCTCCCTCTCCACTTTTTTGTTCAATCTGTACATCAATCTGTACATCTTCCCTCTTATTTTTGCTTTACAGCAGCTGGAGGTCACGGTCTTTAACTATGCCGACGACTTCCAGCTTATCTTTAACCTTTCACACTCCCCTGAGTTCATTCACAATTTCCAATCGGTTATGATTTTTATCAGGGACTGGATGAACTCCAAACACCTTAAACTTAACCCAGATAAAACAGAGCTAGTTCTCACTGGGGGTGCATCCAGTCCCTGGACCCCCACTTTCTGGCCCCCCTCCCTTGGTTCCCCTCCTTCACCTTCTTACTCAGTCAAAACACTTGGGATCACGCTGAATCAACACCTCACCCTGCACTCCCAGATCAGCACGGTGGTCTCATCTTGTTTTTTCACCCTTCACACCATTAGAAAGATTTCCAGATTCTTTTCCTTTTCTGCTTTAAAACTTATCTTGATGGCGATGGTTCTATCGCACCTAGACTACGGTAACATCTTGTACAATGGCGCTCCCGCCTATGCCCTTCGGCATCTTCAATTGGTCCAGAACCAAGCTGCTCGCCTCATATATGGTCTCCCTAAGTCACACAACGTCACTCCCCTACTAAAGGCCTTGCACTGGCTCCCCATCAGAGAGCGGGCTCTTTTTAAGCTGGGATGCACGTTTCAAGGCCGAGCTGGAACTGCCCCAGCTTTTATAATCTCGGAAATTAATAACTACAGTCCCGCTCGAGAACTACGCTCTTCCACCCAGTTCCTCCTTTCTGTGCCGCGATTCAGGAGGAGCAAGTTGAGGGGTACGAAATTCGCTGTTCAAGGCCCCATTTTCTGGAATTCCCTTCCCCTCACTTTTAGATCTATATCCTCGTACCCTGAGTTCCGTAAGGCGCTCAAAACCTTTCTTTTTCTGCAAGCATTCTCTCCTTAGTCCCTGGTCCTCTGTCTCTCAGGCTTCTGCTTCCCCCAGCGCCAAGAAACCGCCTGGTATATGTGAGCTTAATAAATGCTTTTAAATTCAAATTCAAACACAGGGTAAGTCGCAGTTGGAAAATTAGAGTTCTAGGACCTTTCCCAAAGGACCTCTAAAGAACCACTTGGATCAAGGAAAGTTGGAGAGTCGCGCCACCTGTGGATACCCAGAAGATACAGATACTTGCACCAGGAAGCTCGGGTGCATAGGAGTGAAGTGGTGTCGGAAACCTCAGTAGATGCCAATGGAGAGTCCTGGATGTTCAGAAGCTACAGAATATCGTGGACCAGACCAGTGGAGCCAGGACGAAGAATCTAGAGGAGAAAAACCTGAAAGCAAAGGGCACAGAGTTCAACCTACCCGGACATTACCAGGAGGCACAGGAGCACAATACAGCCCTGGTTGAAGGTTCTTGCTGTAGCAATGTGAAGAGAAGACAGCAGCTGAGGAGGCAATGTGGTGTTACAGAAGCCCAGGAGCTTTTTACAAGCTGGCCCACGCCAGTCGAGGAGTGCAGGAAGGTCATTGGCCTGCAGCACTACCAACAAGCCTTGGCAAACGCAAATAACAGTTCAAAGGAGAAGATGCTTGGTTGCAGATCAGCAAGGTCTGTGGAACTAACCCTGCAAGGGTGAGTCGGGACAAACCCAGCAAGGGTGAGTCAGGGCCAGCCCTCAGCATGCAGGAGAGCCAGCAAGAATCAATGGAGCCCCCTTGAGGTCCCCCTGGCATCAGGCACAGGAGGGCGCAAGGAAGCTACAGTAGCACACAGGAGACGAAGGCCCTCGATGCATGTAAGATGACAAACTTGGAGCTATGCAGGGCTAGAAGCAGGGGCTACTTGGACCCTGAAGATCTTTGGTGAAGAGAGCAAACAAGCCTTGGTGAAGACAAGCAAACGCGGTGCACAGGGAGGCAGGCTACGTTGCTGGAGAAGGATTACAGTCTCCCAATTTGGAGGGAAGATTGGGCAGGCCTTTCGAGAACCAACAAACCACCACCTGTGTTGCAGAGCCAGGCAATGCCCGTGGGACAACGGGATCAGCAAACCGGTGGCTGATGTTGAGGTGTCCGCAGATAATGTGAAGTGACTCCTTCACTTCAAGGGAAATTACTTCAGGCTAGGTTGCAGGTTGAGTTCTTGGTCACTCGGAGGATGCACAGCCACAGAGCTGTATATGTTTGGAAAAGCACAGGGACGAAGATGCAGCAGGATTCTTCCTATCAGGAGCAGTCTTGTCTGGGTCCTGTCTTTAAGAACAGCAGAGTTCCAGTAGAAGAGTCTTTAAACAATATTAAGCGTCAGGCAGTCAGTTCCAGAAGATGTTGTTGGGACAAATCTAAGCACTCACCCTAAGGAGAGCCCTTAAGTAACTCTAAAAAGAGGTAGGACCTCTGCTCTGGCGACCCACCTATCAGATGGAGTCAGGGACGATACCCATATGTCCTAGCCAGTCAGATGCTCCCAGGGGCCAAGATTCAACATGGCAGAATAAAGTAGCCACCTTACTAAGGAGGAGCTGGACATGAGGGTGGTCACTCCCCTGTCTTTTGTGTAGTTTCGCGCCAGAGTGGGAGTTGAGGGCCCCTGAACTGGGCAAAACTGATTTATGCATGGGAGGGCACCAAATGTGCCCTTCAATGCAGCCTGGTGACACTCAGAAGCACTCCCACCCTACCTATTTCTAAAGGAGAGGTGGCCACACCTCTTCTTAGCAGGAAATCCTTCGTTCAGCTTCCCCTGCCTCAGGAAAGCTCATCACCAGGATGGCAGAACATTGTCTAGGGTCAGCAGCAGTACAGATTGGTAGTCAGACCCTGTAAGACTGCACACGTAGTAATTGGGGTAATTAGGCTCTGAGGAGCCCCCAGTACATGGTATCAGGCAACTAACACTGGTTTCAGTGTAGTTGCATGATTACAACATCTTTGAGACTAAACATGACCAGGTTCGTGGCAGCCATTTTGTAGTTAGACATCTCCACTTGCCAGTGTCCACTATAAACCTTATAATGGCTGTTCCGCACGTACAAAGCCAAGAAAATGGAGGCCGAGGTTTGTAGGGGAACCTCTGCTCATGTAGGGGTGTCCGCACACTTAGAGCCATGCATCTGCCCTCGGACTGAAGGGCCTACCTTAGGGGTGACTTATTGGTTTTAAGTGCAGTGACTGGGATATCAGCGAAACTTTATATCTGAAGTGAAGGGTGCATGTACCCTGTCATGTAGACTGCAATGGAAGCCCCGCAGACACAATTTGTATGTGCTCCCATGGGTGCGCAATACATGTTGCAGCCAGGAGGAGACCCCTGGTGTACCAAGGTCCTGGGTACCTAAGGACCATATACTAGGGACTTATAATGGTACCCCAGTATGCCTATTGTGGGGTGTACAAAGTACTTACCAGTAAATGTAGAATAGAGAGTACTGTCACTGGAGTCCTGGTTAGCAGGATGCCAGTGAACTACAGTCAAACCCCACTGACAGCAGGCAAAAAGTGGGGGTATCGCGGGTATCTATGCCAGAAAGATCCTACTTTCCTACATGACCCCCGTCCAAACGAAAGAAGATAAGACTAACCTTGACCAGTTGTCTCTTCATTTTCTAAGTGGAAATATCTGGAAATTCCATCTGCATTGGCATGTTACTTCCAGGTCTAAGTTCCACTGAAACGTTCATCCCCTAAGGGAATGAACCCAATGGTACATGAAGAGATTTAGGAAACTGTGGGGAAGGATGGGGAAGATGCTGATGGGAGCTGGACCTGTACGCTTAGCAGATGGGGGTCCGTATTGATAACAAACTTTGCTGCCATAGATGATGAGAATTTGAATGGCAACACTGAATATAGGTGGCCTAAATGATCATGTTAAACTGCGGAATGTTGCAGAAGATTTAAAAGTCTTTTTGGCCCACTATTTATGTTACAAGAGCCCCATATCGAGGACACGAGGAAAAAGTTAATGGAATATATTGGGTTTAACCTTACTGTTAACACTACTCAAGAAACCAGAACCAGAGGAGTGGCTATTCTTTCTCTGACAGGTGATATAATATTCAAAAGGTGCTTGGGGGATAAATACGGGCGTTGGGTGAAAGTTGAATGCTATTATTTTAAACATGTATTTAGCATCCGCTCTTTATATGGGTCTACTAGAGATGACTGTGATATTTTGGAATTTCTCAATACTGAGCTAACGCTATGGCTAACCACATTGTCTTGAACATCAATGGCATGGGCGGGCTTTGGAGCAGCAACACCAGTAATTATGTAGGTCGGAAAACAAGGGTTTCAAGGGTCTCACACACCTGACACTAAAGAATGGGCTTATCGACGTTTGGCCACATTTAAGGTCTCTTGACTCAGGAAACACACTTTTCTAGCCCCTCATAAATCTGTAGCGCCTTGATTATTTTTTAGTCGCACAGCAATTATTCGCAAGATGTAGCATTGAAAAATATCCCTAAGTCATATCAGATCATGACCCCTTGGTTTTGGAAGTTACCTTTACTGGGGTGGAAATAACAGAATATACTTGGACATCTGAAAGGGGTTTATTGCAGGATCAGGGCTATATAACACACATAAACAAATGGATTGGAAAATTAATGGAGATTAATATAAGCATCACCGGTGGTGGTATGGTCTGGGATTCGTTTATGGTAGGGTTAAGGGCGGAGACACTTATCTTTAGCATGCACCGCAAAAGGAGGCACATCCAGTACCTAAAAGTATTATACAAAACACTGGAAGATATTGAGGAGGAACTTGTTGGTGCTAATAATATTAATAATAATAATCCACATTTGTAAAGCGCACAATCACCCGTAAGGGTCTCTAGGCGCTGGGGGCCGTCGGGAAGATTAAGCAAGCTATTGCCCAGAGTCACATGGTGCTGGGCTAACCTGCCGTCGGAGCGGGGGATCGAACCGTGATCCCCAGATTCCAGCGTCAGTCGCCCTGGCTACGGCGCCACACCTCTAGAATATATTGCTTAAACTTGCTCTGGCAAGAGCCGCAATAGGAGAAATTTCAGTAGCAAGAGCTGTTGAAAATTACCTTGTACGGCGGCAAGATGAGTATAACGAACAGGTCTGACAAACTGGCAGTACGGACTAGATAGAAAGTAGTCAGCGGTGAGATCCTCAAAATAAACAAGCATTTACAATGCAATGGTTTCGCCTTTGGAAAAGTTTGAGCTATTGGCATTGCAAATGACAACATTTGTATTTATGTGTTGGTTTTGAAAACAGATAAATAAATGTTATTGTCATTTACATTGCCATTAGCTTAATCTCTCGCAAATGTGAGGCCTATTGTACCCTACGGACGAGCTCAGCAGACAGCAATTACTACCACACAAACACACCCAGAGCCAGCCACACACACACACCCAGAGCCAGCCACACACTGAGTCAGGTCTTCAGGATATCCACAATTACCACCTATAAAATGAATTAACATATAATGAATTTTAAATTCGATTATTTGTATATTTGACAGCCATTCTGACGCACACACCCAGAGCCACACGCACACACACCCAGAGCCACACACACACACACCCAGAGCCACACCCACACACACACACACGGAGCCACACACACACACACACACACACAGAGCCACACACACACCCAGAGCCACACACACACCCAGAGCCACACACACACACCCAGAGCCACACACACACCCAGAGCCACACACACACACACACACACCCAGAGCCACACACACACACACCCAGAGCCACACACACACACACACACACCCAGAGCCACACACACACACACCCAGAGCAGCACACACACCCAGAGCCACACACACACCCAGAGCCACACACACACCCACCCAGAGCCACACACACACCCAGAGCCACACACACACACCCAGAGCCACACACACACCCAGAGCCACACACACACACCCAGAGCCACACACACACACACACACACCCAGAGCCACACACACACACACACAGAGCCACACACACACACACACACACACACCCAAAGCCACACACACACACTCAGAGCCATACACACCCACCCAGAGCCACACACACCCACCCAGAGCCACACACACACCCAGAGCCACACACACACACCCAGAGCCACACACACACCCAGAGCCACACACACACACACCCAGAGCCACACACACACACACACACACCCAGAGCCACACACACACACACACCCAGAGCCACACACACACACACACACACCCAAAGCCACACACACCCACTCAGAGCCATACACACCCACCCAGAGCCACATACACTCACCCAGAGCCACACACACACTCCGGGGGCAGGGAAGCAAGCACAGCGAGGGGGCAGGGAAGCAAGCACGGCGAGGGGTTTTAGGCTATGTAAGATACACTATAGGGTAGCTTTTTCTCAACACAGTATCTAGAAACATGACTTGCCCCTGTGTCACTGTGATCAAGTTTTCACACAAAGCACAAGTCACTTTATACTGTGTTGCCCCTTATACACTGATTATAGGCAAGATTATTTAATTTCTGTTTCAAAGAATTCTAATTCAAGAATGCATAAAGAGGACTTGACCTTCTTAAGGAAATTTTCTACCCATGATATACTAAATTTGATAAGAAACGTCCCTGAACTAAGGAATTATATGAAATGCTGGCGTTATGAGTAACATTTGTAATTAAGAAATTTTAACCTCGGTATGGTGCTGGTGATGTAATCTGTTTGAGTTTTAGAAAATAACAAAATATTGTCGAATTGGTGCATTATGAGACTCAGTCCAATTTTTTTGTAAACTGTGAACGAATTTAAATGCTTAATAAACAAGCAGCAGGCAACAGAGGCAGACGCAAAACCGGAGCACTAGCAGCAGGCAACAGAGGCAGACGCAAAACAGGAGCACAAGCAGCAGGCAACAGAGGCAGACGCAAAACTGGAGCACAAGCAGCAGGCAGCAGAGGCACACGCAAAACCGGAGCACAAGCAGCAGGCAACAGAGGCACACGGAAAACGGGATGTAGTTTCCGTGATGACCTGGAGTGAGGTGGTCACCCTATATCGGACTGTGGGGGGTGACCAGTAAGATCACGAGGCCTAACGGAAGGTTGCAGCTGCATGCGAGAGAGAAACCGAGGAGAAACAGTGAAAGACAGAAGAGAGCTATTTAAAAAAAATGCAGACTAAGCTACACAAAGAGAAGAAATAAGAAAGACGAGATGGGTAGAGAGAGAAGAGATAAGGAGACAGGGAGAGAGAAAAAGAGACAGTTTAGTATAGTGTGAGAGAGAGGATCTATGGAAAGAGAGAAGGATAGGGGAGATAGATCGAGAGAGAGATGGGCTCTAGCACAAATATGCCCCCACGAGCCTTCGTGGCTCTGAAGACGAATGCCTCCGGTCGTGGGAGTCCCTCGTGGGGGACTCGAAAGAAATGCCCCCGCTTTGGAAGAGCCTCATGGGCTCTGAAAACAAAATGCCCCTGAAGCTGCAAAGACTCCCGCACTCACCGGGAGCTTCTGGCGGACACAGCGCTCTTCTGCCTGAATGCTCCGTGGCTCTTCCTTGCCCCAGGGGGGACGGGCTGACGGACAGCGGGAGGGGGGACGGGCTCACGGACAGCGGGAGGGGGGACAGGCTCACGGACAGCGGGAGGGGGGACGGGCTCCCGGACAGCGGGAGGGGGGACGGGCACACGGACAGCCTATGCTGGTCTAGACGCAGAGCCGCTGCCAGTGCGCCACACTGCACAGAGTGCACAGTATTAATGTGCTGTGTTGCGATAGACATGCAGTGCCAAAGTTGATGAAAAATGCTGCACTGCGTGTACATTGCTCGAGTCATGTCCGGCGAAACAGCCAGTACTACTTCCTGCAATCCGTGCCACAGGTGGGTCACTGGCAAGGACTTGGGGCAGTCCAACGACACCTCCAGAAATCCACCTCGGATTAACTAAAGTGGTACATTCTAGACTAGAATTACTGGGATCCCCCATATCGGTACAACTTCCACCCGAGTGTCACGGCGCAATCCATTCTACAGGGGAGTACCACAAAAAGGTACTTTTTACATAGGCGAACCACAATGCGGTGTCTTTTATTCCACAGCCTCACTGACAAGTACATTTTTCAGCACAGCGAGATTCTATGTTTTACAGAAGGTATATTTAGCAGATGCTTTACAATACACGGACAGCGGGAGAGGGGACGGGCACACGGACAGCGGGAGGGTGGACGGGCTCACGGACAGCGGGAGGGGGGGACGGGCAAACAGACAGCGGGAGGGGGGGCGGCAATGGGCTCACGGACAGCGGGAGGGGGGGGGGGAACGGGATAAAACATTTTTTAAAATATGCCGCTTACCTGCTAGCAACTCTTGGAAAGTGAAATCGTGCAGCCCAACCCTGCAAAGCACACATTGGAAATGAAACCAACATGCCGATACGAAAAAAAAACAACCGCCGCATGACGCATGAAAATGGGCGGGATGAGTAAAAATTGCTGGAACGCCCACGAATCGGATCGGGGAATGAGTGACGCATCTCTGTTCCAATGGCTAGCCTCCATTTATGGAGCTAGCCAATGGAACAGAGAGGCGGAACAAAGCCCCAGACTGTTCTCAAAAGATTTCGCCTGCGCGAACGCTGCTGCGCAGCGGATCGCCAGGTGAAACCGAAAAACGAGAGGGGAAACTTGGTAACTGGCTCCATGGTTATACGGGAGGAATTCCACAAGTATTATGACAATTTATACTGCGAAGCTCAGCGTTCTGAGAGCCTAATCAGAGATTATTTAAGTTTTATACGCCCGGAGCAGTTTTCTCCAGAAGAAGCTGAATCCTTAGATGCTCCGTTTTCAAAAGAAGAAATGCATAGAGCACTCAGGGATCTTCCTTCCTGGAAAGGCTGTGGGACCTGATCAGATTCCTCTGGAATTTTATAAAACCTTTCTCACTACCATAGGGCCCGATCTAGTTAATACGATTAGCCAGGCACAAAAGGGCCCCCTTCCCCAGAGTCATGGGGTTGGGCCACAAGTTCAAGTTCGAGTTCATAAATTTATATAGCGCACTACTCACCCAAAGGGTCTCAAGGCGCTTGGGGAGGCGGGAGCATTTACTTATCGAATAACCACGTTTTTAATTGCTTTCTGAAGTAGAGGTGGTTCTGAGTCAGGCGTAGGCGGGTGGGGAGAGAATTCCAGGTCTTGGCTGCTAAGTAGGAGAAGGATCTTCCCCCCACGGTGGATTTGTGGATGCGAGGAATGGCGGCGAGGGCTTGGTTGGATGATAGTAATTGGCGGGTGGGGGTGTAGAAGGACAATCTCGTGTTGAGGCATTCGGGTCCTAGGTCGTAGAGGGCTTTGTGTGCGTGGGTGAGAAGACAGAACGTTATTCTCTTGTTGACAGGGAGCCAGTGGAGATCTCTCAGGTGACCGGAAATGTGATCTTGACGAGGGATGTCCAAAATGAGTCTGGCTGATGCGTTTTGAATGCGTTGAAGTTTTTTCTGTAGTTTGGCTGTGGTTCCGGCGTAGAGGGTGTTTCCGTAATCCAGTCGGCTGGTGACGAGTGCGTGGGTGACCGTCTTTCTTGTTTCCGTGGGGATCCAACGGAAGACTTTTTTGAGCATGCGTAGGATGTTGAAGCAGGATGATGAGATGGCATTGGCTTGTCTGGTCATTGAGAGGGAGGAGTCCAGGATGAAGCCCAGGTTACGTGCGTGATCCGTTGGAATGGGTGCGGTTCCCAGGGCTGTTGGCCACCAAGAGTCATCCCAGGCCGAGGGGAATGATCCTAAGATGAGGACTTCCGTTTTGTCCGAGTTCAGTTTTAAGCGGCTGTACTTCATCCACTCGGCTACTTCTTTCATTCCTTCGTGTAGGTTGGTTTTGGCGGTGTTTGGGTCTTTGGTGAGGGAGAGGATCAACTGGGTGTCATCTGCGTAGGAGATGATGTTGAGGTTGTGGTGGCGCACGATGGATGCGAGGGGACTCATGTAAACGTTGAAGAGGGTGGGACTGAGTGAAGAACCTTGTGGTATGCCGCAGATGACTTTGTTAGCTTCTGATTTGAAGGGGGGAGGCGGACTTTCAGGGTTCTTCCAGCGAGGAACGAGATGATCCAGTCCAATGCTTTTCCTTGTATTCCGATGTTGCTGAGGCGTTGTATAAGGGTGTTGTGACAGACTGTGTCGAAGGCTGCGGAGAGGTCAAGTAAGATGAGGGCAACTGTTTCTCCGTTGTCCAATAGTGTTCGGATGTCGTCTGTTGCTGCGATGAGGGCGGTTTCGGTGCTGTGTTTGGCTCGAAAGCCGGATTGTGAAGGGTCGAGGGATTTGTTGGATTCGAGGAAGGCGGCGAGCTGACTATTAACGGCTTTCTCGATGAGTTTGGCGGGGAAAGGGAGGAGCGAGATGGGGCGATAGTTCTTGAGTTCGGTGGGGTCTGCTGTGGGTTTCTTCAGAAGGGCGCTGAGTTTGGCATGTTTCCAGATTTCCGGGAAGGTAGCAGAGTTGAAGGAACAGTTGATGACGTCTCGGAGATGGGGTACAATGATGGAGTCTGCTTTGTTGAAAATGTGGTGGGGACAAGGGTCGGTTGGCGAACCTGAGTGGATGGAGTTCATCAGGCGGATGGTGTCTTCGGTGGTGATTGGGTTCCAGGTGTAATGGATGTTAGAGGGCGGTGTTGGATCGGAAATGGGTGGTGTGGACATGTCTTCGGACTGGTTGTCAAAGCTGTTATGTATATCGGCGATTTTGTTGTGGAAGAAGGAGGATAGAGAGTCGCAGAGGTCTTGGGAGGGAGAGATGTCGTTAGTGCCGGCGGTGGGGTTAGTAAATTCTTTGACGATGTTGAATAGTTCCTTGCTGTTTTGGGCATTGTTGTCAAGTCGATCCTTGAATGCTGATTTTTTTGGTGGATCGGATTAGTTGATGTTGTGTTTGCGGGTGGCGTTCTTGAAGGTGGCTAGTGGTTGGGTTTTTTCTCCAGGTTTTCTCGAGAGTACGACAGAGCTTCTTGGATTTCTTGAGGTCATCGTTGAACCAGGGGGCTTGTTTGCTACCTTGCTTGATTAGATGCTTTTTCAAGGGTGCAAGTTATTCGGCACTATGGGTGATCCATTGGGTGAGGTTAGTGGCTGCTTGGTTAGGGTCCGATGATTTGGTGGGGGGGTTTTGGTGAAGCGATGTGAAGAGTTGTTCGGTGGTGATTTTGTTCCAATTTCTTCGAGGAATAGGTAGTGGGGGATTCTGGGTCATGGGTTTTTTGTAGTTGAAGTGAACGCAACTGTGGTCCGTCCAATGGAGAGCTGTGGTGTGATGGAAGGAGATGTGCTTGCTGGAGGTGAAGATAGGGTCGAGCGTGTGTCCGGCGTAGTGGGTGGGGGTGTCTACAAGTTGTTTGAGTCCTAGATTGGCCAGGTTGTACAGAAGGGTGGTGGTGTTGTTGTCGTCTTTCTTTTCCAGGTGGAAGTTGTGGTCTCCCAGTAGAATGTAGTTCTCGGAGGGGAGGGCATGTGGGCTGATGAAGTCAGCGATGTCTTCGCTGAATTGTGTGCGGGGACCTGGTGGTCTGTAGATGAGGGTGCCTCTGAGTGTAGTTTTGTGGTCGATGTGAATCTGGAAGTGAAGGTGTTCGGCGGAAGCGAGGTTATCGTTGGAACTAGTCGTGATGCGGATGGTGTTCTTATGGACGATGGCGATGCCTCCTCCTGTTTGGTTGGTGCGATCTTTTCGGATGATCTTGTAGGCTTCTGGGATGGCTATGGCGATGTCGGGCGCTGATGAGGCGTTCATCCATGTTTCTGTGAGGAAGGCGACAACCGGCGATGTATT
Organism: Lissotriton vulgaris; assembly: GCF_964263255.1. NCBI lineage: Eukaryota > Metazoa > Chordata > Amphibia > Caudata > Salamandridae > Lissotriton > Lissotriton vulgaris. Next base: position 1,860,992,851 of record NC_141693.1, on the reverse strand, counting down.
GTCGAGTAGGTTCCAAAGTTCAACGGAGTGTCTGTGGACTGAGCGGGTGTTGATCAGGATGCACTTTAGGTGGTTAGTGTCGGAGCTCTGTTTGGAGTTTGTGGATTTGGTGTGGGTCCTGATGCAGTTGAACTTGCAGGAGTGGCAGGCGAAGGGTCCATGGGTGTGACCTGGAGTGGCTTGGTAGCAGTCTGGGAGTCGGCCAGGGTTAAGGGCTGAGAGGGAAGCGGCGTTATAAGTAATGTGGGCGGACTGGGAGTGCCGGGGCCAGGGGGTATGGCGCTGGGCGCGGTCCAGGCACGGACGGGCGTAGACGGGCTTACCTTTGGTGCACCTTTGGCACGCATGGGGTGCGACCGCTGCGCGTGAGCGCTGCGCGCAAAACCATCTGTCATAAGTGGAAAGTGAAGGGGGGCGGAGCGTGGGAGGAGCAGCTGGGAGGCGGGAGCGGGGCGGAGAGGCCGGCTACGAGGCACAACAAACAAAATGGCTGATGAAAACAAAGCACAAACAGGGCGAGATTGGGGCACACAGATGAAGCACAATCAGGCAATAATTAATAATTTTTAAATTCCAGCAATGCGAGCGCCACAAATTAAATGCAAGGGACAATAGCAGGCACAAATCTTAGCGTGTAATCTTCCCAAGCGCTACGATACCAAGGCAGCAATATTGTAGCAGGCAAGCAGTGAGAGCCAGGCGCCAAGCAGAGGTATCCAGGCAGGGAGCGTGGGGAGCGACCGACTCTCACAGAGTCTACAACCAAAGCTGGGTCCTGTAGATCCATAACGCTCATGAACAGTTATACAAAGATATTTTCAAAGGTATTAGCCTGGGTAAGCCTTATCATTGGTAAGGTGATTTCCCCCTGGCAGCATGATTTTATACCAGGCAGAGGTACCACTGATCACATACATGGGGTGGTTACACTGTTTGATGTAGCCGCATTCACTGGAGACCCTACAGCATTGATCCTGCTTGATGCCGAAAATGCGTTCAATAGGGTCTGCTGGGATTACCTCTGGGCTGCCCTAGAATGGTTCATTATAGGTAAAGGTTGTATTGATGCAATACAGGTAATGTATCAGGCCCCTGCTGTCCGGCTTCACCTGAACGGGGGCCACACAGAACCACTTTCAATTACTACGGCGACAAGACATGGTTGCCTCTGTTCCCCTTTTTTGTTTGCATGTTACATAGATCCCTTGATTCGGAAAATTGAGGCCAATAGGAGCATCAAACCTATGTCTTTACAAGGGCGCCACACCAGAATTCTGGGCTATGCTGATGATCTGAAGGTTGTAACATCTGACCCCCAGCTAGAGCTTGCGGAAATCAAGGAAGAGACCAGGCTGTTTGGGAGGATTTCTGGGTATTCACTCAACCACCGAAAAATGCAAATAGTCACAAATAGCATGGTATGTCTAGATGAGCCCCGGGTGATGCAGTCAGCAATTTATCTAGGGGTAAATATAACTTCAGAGATGGAGCAAATTGTGGAGCTGAACTTAGAAAGGGAAGAAGGATTTTGATAGGATGGATAACTTTCATCTCTCTATTATCGGCCGGTGTAATATAATTAAGATGATTTTTTCTACATAAAGTCCTCTACACTTGGGCAATACTGTTGAAAATTGAAAAAAGTTGGTTTAAGGGGATGAAAGACATGATCAATAGGTTTATTTGGGCATCCAGTAAGACAAGGAGAGCCCTGAGGTTTAGGACACTTCCTAGGGAGAGAGGGGGAATAGGCTGTCCAGGATTTAAGAATGTACCATTGGGCCACAGTGTTACATAATATGCGTGGTCTCGTAGGGAGGAACTGTGTAGATCGATGGAGTAGGTGGGGTACACATGATACATATAAACTATTATTAGGAGAGGAGGATCACAATTGGTTCCTAAAATATCATTAACGCAGTTAGTTATTTGAAGAGAGTCAGATTTAAAACTATCAGCTGCATTTCAGGAATGGGTGGCATTAAAGAGGAAAATAAGGCTCACCCGGATTCATTTCTACACTCTGCTTTTCAGGAACGCAGCACTTGCTGACATTTTCCATGATGTGGCTATGTCACGCTGGGAGGATTTGGGGATCAGGAGGATGGGGGAACTTACGGATGCAGATGAAATTTAGTCATTGAGGAAGTTCAAATCAATTTTGAGGTCTATAGGAAAGACATTCTTAATTATCTGCAAATACAGAGCTTTTTAGCTAATAAGAAAAGGGGGCCAAAGGGATTTTGCGAAGACTCTATTATGGAGGTGGCTAGGGTTTGCGAGGGATGCACGATCAATCACATACACGGGCGACTGATCCAGTTGATGCAGGACGACCTTGAGAAGCAAGTGGAGAAATGGAATATAAGCTAGGTACAAACTGTGCCAACTTTCTAGACTCTTTGAAACTAGGTCAGTCTATTCTGTGCTTGGCCGGGCTACAGTCACAACACTAGAAGAACATTTTCTAGCTGTATTATACCCCGGCCAAGATAGCCCAATGGGATGGTCACACAGGGATTTGCTGTCTTTGCTGCAGTAGCACAGAGGCAGATCTAATACATATGTTCTCAACTAGTCCATTGCTAGAAACCATCTTGAGGGATATATAATTTTTTTAGATCAATCCTGAAAATAAAAGTAATCCTAACACTAGAACTAATGCTGCTAGGCGTCAGTAGCGATGGAATGACAGGGACACACCAATATTTTTTGGTTTTGTCCATGGCAGTGGTTAGAATCTGTATTTCTTTGGCTTGGTTGGGCCTACTCGCTCCAATGTCTCAACAGTGGCTTGCGTGGCTTTTATCTATTTTTAATCTAGAAAAGGAGGTGTATGAAAAGAAGGGCCAGAGGGCAAGGAAACTAAGGTGTATATGGGCCCTGTAGGAATGTAGGATCTGCTTTTATGGTTACCCTCACTTTTTGTCTGGTGCTAAGCAGTTTTTGACTAGTCTGACTGGGATCCTGCTAATCAGGACCCCAGTCTCTCTGTTTTCTCCCTTAAATTGTCATGTTCAGTACTTGGGTACATCCCAGATTGGATACGGAGGTACCCTTATAATTCCCTTGTATATGGTACCCAGGGCATAGGTACCCCAGAGGTCCCCCAAGGGCTGAAGCATGTATTATACCACCCATGGGAGACCATTCAAACTGTAACTACAGGCCTGCCATTGGAGCCTGTGTAAAGCTGGTGCTAGCACCACTTACTAAAGCTAAAGGGGTCCTATATCTAGGGTCACTGCATTTAAAACCAGTAAGTCACCCCTATAACAGGCCGTTGCAATTCTGATGGCAGGGTGCTCGGTCCTAAGTGTGAGGGTGCCCCTGCATGAGCAAGACACCCCTACAGCCTATGGAGTCCATTCTCTTGGGTTGTAAGTGAAGCAGCCATATAATACATAGAGTGGCACCATGTAATTACGTGAATATTTCAAAACTGGCTGCAATTAATCCTATCATGTTTGGTATCAAACATGTTGGAATCATAGCACCCACACCGTAAACGATGTGGGAGGTAGGATTCCAAGCAAAGAGTCCTCCATTAGGCTCTCCATGTCCCTGGTATCAGTCTTCCAGACCTGGGCAGCACAAAATGGTTGCTGCCGACCAGAGACACACTCTTCCCTCCTGCTGCTGAGCCAAGCTTGAGCATTGGAAGGCAGAACAATAGGCATCCTGTCACACAGAAGTGTGACCACCTCCCATACATGATTTAGTGTATTGGGGCAGGGTGGGTGCGCTTGCCAGTGCCACTCACACTGCATAAGGGGCACATTTGCTGTCCCCACGCATAGACCAGTTCAAACCAGCCCTGGGAGCCGTTGGCTCCTGCTCTGGCGCGAAACTGGACAAAGGACATGGGAGTAAACCAGGGTGCCCTGAATTGTCCCAACCTTTTCCTAAGAGTACTTAAGGGCTTACCTGTGAGTGGGTCCCTAGATTCGTCATGGGACAAGATTTAGATCAGACACTACTTCTTCTACCGTCTGGGCACTCTAATCTTTGCTTGGGCTTGACTTTGTCTCCCTTCCAGTCTGCTGAATTGTCTGTGCCTGTACACCATACAAGAATCTTTCAAGGCCTGAGGGCATCAAAGACACCTGAAGGAATATCCGTTGAAGTGAAGGAGTCACTTCCCTGCATTTGCAGGCAACGCAATTAAGGCTACCGGTCTGCTAATCCTGAGCTCCCCTGGACTCAGGAAGGTTCTGCAACACAGGTGGTGGTTTTCCACAGCTCTCGAGGCCTGGTCTGCCCTGCCCTCTCACCAAGTTTGAGGCCAGTATCCCTTGCGGGGGCTGCAATAACCAAACCCCTGTGCACAGTGTCAACTTCCAGTTGCAAAGGTTTGTTGGCTTCCTTCCAAGAAGATCTTCGGGCTCCAAGTAGTCCCAACTTCGAGCATCTCCAAGGACCAGAATCTTCTGCCACTCTGCATCATTTGCATAGTGGCCTGCCTTTTTTGGTGCGCTGCTTGAGGTCCTCTCGCGACTCCAGTGCCTCTGGCCTGAGGGTCCATTTGAGGTCCATTTAGTCTTCCAGATCTCCTGGTCATTCCTGAGTGACAGACTCTGTCCCCTCTGCTTGCAGGTACCTCTCATCTAGAATCCTACTTCGGATTCCACTGGACACTTTCTCCTTTGTCAGCAGCGGCACTTTCCTGAAATCCTCCATTGGGTACAACGGCGGTTTCCGACACCACTTCACACCTATGCACCTGACTGACTGACTGACTGAAGTGCTTATAAAGCGCACGAATGCCGCGGTGTCTTGGCGCTGTAGTACAGAGAAATGCAATGGAGCAGTTAGATCTGGGTGAAGAGCCAGGTTTTTAAGGCCTTCCTGAAGCTCAGTTTAGATTTTTGAGCGCGTAACATGGGGGGCAGCGAGTTCCATACTTTTGCCGCTTGATGGGAAAATGATTTACCTCCCCATCGGGCTCTGCTTGTTCAAGGCTGACACACTAGGTCCTGGTTGGCTGACCTCAGAGTTTGAGAGGGTACGTAACGAGGCAGAAGTTTGATGAAGTCGTCAGGTCCCTTTCCATGTAAGGACCTATGTACCAGACAAAGAGCCTTAAATTGAATACGGCGCCTGATCGGGAGCCAGTGAAGGTCCCGAATGGCTTTGGACGTGGGGTGATGTTTGGGGAGGTTCAGCAGAACCCTAGCCTCTGCATTCTGAATTGCCTGCAGTTTGGTCAGTTGTTTCTCACCTGCTCCCAGGTAGAGTGAGTTGCAATAGTCTACCCGGGACATTACAAGGGCTCCCATCACTGTCTTTCTTAACGTGATCGGGATGTAGGGTAAGACTTTTCTGAGCACCTTGATACTGTAGAAACAGGCCGATGTCACCTGATAAATCTGGGCCTCACATGAGAGATCCTTATCTACTAGAAAACCAAGGTTCCTGACCTTATCTACAGGGATAGGGCAAGACCCTGCCTCAGGAGGCCACCATAAATCACTCCAGATAGACGGTTTATGACCGAACTCTATAATTTCAGTTTTATCCGTGTTTAATCTGAGAAAATTGTGGGTCATCCAATTTTTCACCCCAGCGAGGCAGTTCCTGAAACGTTCTGCCGTGGCTTCGATGGGTTGAGAAATTGACACTACAATTTGAGTGTCATTGGCGTAAGACACCAAATGCAGGCCATAAGATCTAATCAAAAACCACAGTTGATGGACAGAATGTAGAACAATGCCTTACATTCACCCCAGTACAAAGATCTGGGCCTAAATCCATCGTTTTTTTGCACTCCACACCACCCTAGGTCAGACAATGGCTATATGCAAATCAGCCTTGACCCTGTGCCTCATGGGAACAGTCCAGCCCGAACTACCAAGCCATGCCTTTCCTAGACCGGAATCAAGCATCCAAGGACCGGTTTCTGGCTATCAGCCTTCTTCAGCCTGGATAGCTTGACTCCAGTGATGTGGAGAGCCTGAGACTCACGTCCGAGCATACCCAGCCCACTCGGGGTGAAAATTGCAAAAAACACAGTTGATGGACAGAATGCAGAACAATGTCTTACATTCATACCCAGTACAAAGATCTGGGCCTAAATCCATCGTTTTTTTGCACTCCACACCACCCTAGGTCAGACAATGGCTATATGCAAATCAGCCTTGACCCTGTGCCTCATGGGAACAGTCCAGCCCGAACTACCAAGCCATGTCTTTCCTAGACCGGAATCAAGCATCCAAGGACCGGTTTCTGGCTATCAGCCTTCTTCAGCCTGGATAGCTTGACTCCAGTGATGTGGAGAGCCTGTGAATGTAAGACATTGTTCTGCATTCTGTCCATCAACTGTGTTTTTTGCAATGTTCACCCCGAGTGGGCTGGGTATGCTCAGACGTGAGTCCCAGGCTCTCCACATCACTGGAGTCAAACTATCCAGGCTGAAGAAGGCTGATAGCCTGAAACCGGTCCTTGGATGCTTGATTCCGGTCTAGGAAAGGCATGGCTTGGTAGTTCGGGTTAGACTGTTCCTATGAGGCACAGGGTCAAGGCTGATTTGCATATAGCCATTGTCTGATCTAGGGTGGTGTGGAATGCAAAAAAACGATGGATTTAGGCCCAGATCTTTGTACTGGGGTGAATGTAAGACATTGTTCTGCATTCTGTCCATCAACTGTGTTTTTTGCAATTTTCACCCCGAGTGGGCTGGGTATGCTCAGACGTGAGTCCCAGGCTCTCCACATCACTGGAGTCAAGCTATCCAGGCTGAAGAAGGCCGATAGCCAGAAACAGGTCCTTGGATGCTTGATTCGGGTCTAGGAAAGACATGGCTTGGTAGTTCGGGCTGGACTGTTCCCATGAGGCACAGGGTCAAGGCTGATTTGCATATAGCCATTGTCTGACCTAGGGTGGTGTGGAGTGCAAAAAAACGATGGATTTAGGCCCAGATCTTTGTACTGGGTGAATGTAAGACATTGTTCTGCATTCTGTCCAACTGTTTTTTTGCAATTTTCACCCCGAGTGGGCTGGGTATGCTCGGACGTGAGTCTCAGGCTCTTCACATCACTGGAGTCAAGCTATCCAGGCTGAAGAAGGCTGATAGCCAGACACCGGTCCTTGGATGCTTGATTCCAGTCTAGGAAAGACATGGCTTGGTAGTTCGGGCTGGACTGTTCCCATGAGGCACAGGGTCAAGGCTGATTTGCATATAGCCATTGTCTGACCTAGGGTGGTGTGGAGTGCAAAAAACCGATGGATTTAGGCCCAGATCTTTGTACTGGGGTGAATGTAAGACATTGTTCTGCATTCTGTCCATCAACTGTGTTTTTTGCAATTTTCACCCTGAGTGGGCTGGGTATGCTCAGACGCGAGTCCCAGGCTCTCCACATCACTGGAGTCAAGCTATCCAGGCTGAAGAAGGCTGATAGCCAGAAACTGGTTCTTGGATGCTTGATTCCAGTCTTGGTAAGACATGGCTTGGTAGTTCGGGCTGGACTGTTCCATGAGGCACAGGGTCAAGGCTGATTTGCATATAGCCATTGTCTGACCTAGGGTGGTGTGGAGTGCAAAACAACAATGGATTGAGGCCCAGATCTTTGTACTGGGGTGAATGTAAGACATTGTTCTGCATTCTGTCCATCAACTGTGTTTTTTGCAATAAGATCTAATCAAAGCTGCTAAAGGAGTAACATATAAGTTGAATAACGTAGCTGACAGTGCTGAGCCCTGCGGGACCCACCCGGAAAGGAGAATTCGGTTGATTGTAAACCATTCCAGAGCACTTGTTGAGTTCGGGTGTCTAAAAAGGAGGTGACAAGGGCCAGAGCAGTACCGGTGAATCCTAAGGTAGTTAATCTTTTTAGCAGGACAGAGTGGTTTACAGTGTCGAAGGCCGCTGTAAGGTCTAATAAAATCAGGGCCGTTCGGTCACCCTCGTCCATGGTCTTGCGTATTTTTTCCGTGGCCATGATGAGAGCGGATTCTGTGGAATGAAGGGGTCTAAAACCGTGTTGTGATGGATCTAACAACTTCTTTTATCCACATGTCTCATAATTTCCTGATTAATGGCTTTTTCCAAGATCTTAGCTGGTAGAGGCAGGCAGGATATAAGACGGTAGTGCTTAGGTTCAGAAGGATCAAGGGTATCCTTCTTGAGGATGGGTCTGATACAGGCTATCTTCCAACTTTTGGGGAATTCACCTAGATTAATAATCTTATTTAGCAGGGATGTCAGCACATTTGTGATACTCTCCGGAACCATGTGTAATACATAGAGGGGGGCAAGGGTCTAGAGGGGAGACAGATTTCATCTGAATGAGTAGATCGCATTCTTGCTTCTTCTCTAGTAGAGGAAAACTAGAGAAGCAGGAGGTGGTCATGGTGGAATGTCCGACATTATTAGTGGTTGTATCTGATACCATAGTGCTGAGCTCATCATACACTATTTGCACTTTAGTTTGAAAAAAAGTGGCAATACCATTCACAAAGTTCTGATCTGGACTAAAGACTGCGTCCCGGGGGCATTTTACTAAATGAGCTACAGTTTTGAATAGTTCCCTGGAGGAGTTAGAAGAGTTTTGGATTTTATTCGTAAAATAGGTTGATTTAGCATGGACAATTATTTGTTTATACTCCTGTAGGACTTTTATGTATTCAAGTTTGTTTTTCTGACTGTAATCTGAGCGCCACATCCGCTCCGCTACAATCGGCTTCCCTGGTGTAGGTAATGTGGGTACATGGGTATCCATGGGTGGGGTGGCTCTCCAACCTCTGTCTTCCACAGAGTTTCTTCAGGGTCTACTGGAAAGGGTCTTTAATCCTTAAAAATACAACCGCTACTTACACGTTGACTTGTGCCGATACCGCGGACGTGTTCCCACACTGCAAACATTCTCCGTCGGGTACCTAGTTACTCACCTTGGGTGGTTCCTTGGGGGTCTGGCACTTCTATGTCCTCTATACCTTGTCTTGATCAGAGTTGTGGTTCTTATACCAGTTTCTTAGTATATAATTTGGTCCCCCCCCTGGGGTCCACTGTGTATTTCGTGCTATTTACTGTGATTTCTATGCAAAGTATTGTGTGCATTGTTGATATCTCTGGGTAGGGGAAAACAAAACATATTTGAGAGTATTATATAATAAATACATATTTTTATAAATACCTTGTGTGGTTCTTTTACACTTGATCAATACATATAAGATTGTGTATTGGTAAAACAGTCTCCTTTACACTCCTTCTGGACTAAGCCGGAAGGCTGCTCTCCAAAGCTACCACTTAGAGAGCTGTCTATGGTTGTCCAAGACCTCCTAAATCACCATAAGGGTCTTCTGGACTGGTGCAGGGTGTCCACTTACTAAAGTGTACATCATATACCAGGCAGACCTCTCATACTGGTGTGCAGTGGTTGGTATTCAAGCCTGCATTGATTTACCAGATACATCTTTGTGTTGATTCATTGAAAAACTATCACTAATACTAGGCACAAATAATACAAGCTTAGAATAGTAAGTTCTACTGAACTTAGGGTTGGGTAGCCAAGGGTCTAGTACACCCTTTCTCCAACCTCAGAGTTTAGTTCCGACTAGGTTAGGTAGGTGCAACACCTCACTACACTTAGTATGTCCACTAAAGGAGAGGCCAGTCGCTCTCTGCCTACTAGATACAGTGAGCTTTCTTTATATTCAAATCATTTGTATTGCGAATAACAAAGACAAACAAAGGAAAAGAAATATATATCACATATCCCAATAAAGCAAAAACATGAGGACGAGAATACATCATTATATGGGGATAATGCTGAACCGAATAAAAGTAAATTAACGAAATAACAAAATAACAAAATGACAAAGCAATAAAGGAATAGAAACAAAGTGTATGATGCTATTAATGATCGAAAAGTGCTCTAGTGCTACGTGGGACTACATCAGAAGGGCTAAGTCATATAGCTCTAATTGTCAGAACAGCCAGTATGTACAATATTAGGAAGCACTGCAACATTCCAGTTATAAAGGGTAAGAGATCTCCTAGGAGCAGGATTTGTGGTTTTATGGGGGGTTATAGCATGTGTACGAGGAATCGAGGGAGCTCCAAAGTTTCCTGTGTGATTTGCGCCTTGGGGCGTTTTGGAGAGACTCATTATCTGCACCTCTCAGAGAGAAGAACCATTCCTGCCATGTTTTAAGGCAACTTCACTAGCATTTTTCCATTTGTTTAGAATGACCTTACAGGCCAGAGTAAGCATGAAATCCATAAGATGTCAGTCCTGGGCCTGTACAAGTGCAGGATCAATAGCACCTAGTATAATGTAAGAGAAATCTTTTGGAGGTCGATAATGAAAGGTACTGTGTATGTAGTTGTAGATCTTGTCCAAAAATGTCTGTAGGGCAGGACAATAGAACAGCAGGTGCGCCAGATCGCCCACGTCAGATTTACAATTCCAACAGGTGGGACTATCATTGAGTTTAAGTTTAACATTTTTTCAGGGGTCCAGTATACTCTGTTTATTAACATTATCTTAGTTTGTGAGAGAAGAGGTGAAAGTTTGTTTGCTAAAGGGGTCAAATGAATTTTCTCCCAGTCAAATTGAATCAGAGATGAATTCACCTCATTTTCCCATGCTGTCTCACATTTTCTATGTGATTTTCGTGAGTTAGGAGAGAGGAGTTTATATATTTTGGAGACAGTGTGTCAGGCTTTCACAAGTTGAGCAAGCTTCCCCGCAATGGAGGGGTCATGTGCTGTGATAGATCGTGAGGAAATGAGCGACTTGAGTTTTAAAAATGTATAGAAATCCAGGGGTTGAAGCCTGTGTGTCGATTGTAGCTCGGAGAAGGGTAAAGGCAAAGTGTCTGTGAATAGATCTTTGATTAGGTTTATCCCATTTTTAGACCAGTGGTCCCAATAAAGAGACTTGCCATCTATTTTTAGACTAGGGTTGTACCATAGTGAGGCTAAGTTAGAATTGTTAATTTTGATTTTGGCCTTGGTCACCCGTTCTAAACTCAGTAAAGCTCTTTTGGTTTTGAGTAGGATGTATCTGGAGTGCGGGAGAGCAGAGACGTCCGCCGTTAGGAGGGCGGGGAGAGGCATTTTATTGCAGATCGCGTTTTGTACATCTACCCAAACAGGGGTATAGTCCGCATGAGTTAGAAGCCAATTAAACCCTTGTTTACATAAGTAAGCAGTCTGGTAATTTCTAAAGTTCGGGAGGCTTATACCACCTTTTTCTTTGGGTAGCTGAAGTTTATTTAGTGAGATTCTAGGTTTCTTACCCTGCCACAAGAATGTATTAAAAAGTTTATACACCTTTTTCAGAAAATCATTCGATAGCAACATTGGCAGCATGCACACAAGGTAGTTAATCAGCGGTGTAATCATCATTTTCAGAGTTTTTTGCCCTGCCCCACCATGATAAAAATTTTGGGGACCAACTGTCTAACAAGTTGGATATTTTTTTGTAAAGGGAGATTTCATTAGTCTTTAAAGTGCTGATTAGGTCCTTCTCAAATTCCAGTCTTAAATACTTGAAGCATTTTGTTTGCCAGAGTAATCCCGAGTCGCCCATGATGTGTCTGTCACCTACGTTGTTTAAGAGTTTCACCTCCGTTTTATCTTTGTTTAATTTGTAGCCAGACACAATGGAGAAATCCGCTATTGATGACATTAAGGCTGGTATAGCAGTCTCAGCGTTTTCAGATATCACCAGGACATCATCAGCATAGGCCGTTATTTTTACCGTACACTCCCCGAAATCTATCCACTTGATATTGTCATTGTGTCTGAGGTGATAGAGGAAGGGCTCAATAGCAAGCAGGTATAGGGACGGAGAGAGTGGACAGCCTTGTCTCGTGCCTTGTTCTAAATTAAATGAGGATGAGCGGTAGCCACCCGCTCTGACCCTGGCAGTGGGGTTGGAATAAAGTGCCACCATCATACGGATGAAAGCCTCACCTAATTTAAATTTATGTAGTGCCACTTTTAAGTAAGACCAGTCAACCTTATCAAAGGCCTTTTCAGCATCTAAAGTTATTGCAACTGTTGGGTAGACGAAAAATTTAGCTTTCTCCAGAATATGGGCTCGGATGCGCGTGTTATCGCTGGAGAGTCTGTTTTTAAAAAAAACTACTTGAGACAGATGAATTAGCTTGGGCAAAAATTTCTGTATACGTTTTGCGAGGATCATAGCGTAGATTTTACAATCTAAGTTAATTAGCAAAATTGGCCTGTAATTTTTTGGAGAAGACGGGCGGGTATTTCCCTTCTTTTGGTATCACAGTTATAATAGCTTCAGCCGGCGTGCCCCGCACTTGACCAGTGCTGTCAAAATCATGATATAGGTCAAGTAGAGGTTGAGTGAGAAGTTTGGAGAAGCATTTGTATAACTTTGCATTAAAGCCGTCCGGGCCGGGTGCTTTCCCTAGTTTAAGTGTTTTCATTGCGCATTTAATTTCTGAAGCAGTGATCAGACTATTAAGTTCCGATTGCTCTAGAGCCGATAATGATGGTAGTGAGCAATTATTTACGTAGTGTTCTATTTTTGAAATGTCAAGATCTTTATTTTTGCTGTATTGAATGCAAAAGGCCAACGGTGGACTCCAGGTGCCGCACAACCCCTGATTATTTCCCAAAGTATTTTGCAATGATTCTGTTCATATGGTGTGCATACACTTCTCCTGTACCCACCGTTGTACGGTACAACCCAAAACCGGGAAATAAGGAATCAGAGACGATGGAGAGGTGCACTACCCAGGTATCCAAGATTAAATAATGAAGCCAAATCAGTTCCTTCGTAGAAAATAGTCATTAATCATATAAATCCAAAGTGCATAGATAAAAAGCAACAGCCAACGCGTTTCGTTCTTGAAAGAACTTCATCAGGGCTGGAGGAAAAGACATAAACAACAGACATAAGAGTCCAGACTCATATAACATAGACCACAATACATATAAAATATTTAAGGTTTAAAAAAGACCCAATTGCATAGACACCTAGGGGAGAGTAACGATCTCAGGGATCTACACTGAGCTTACTACAAAAATACAGCATGTCAAAAAGACTGAATTGATAAGATTAAATTAAATGATTCGACCCCCTCTACATTTTCTGGTAGGCATGCGGCCGCTGAGGTAGCATGATTCATATTCAAAACTATGTACCCCATGGAATAGTTTAGGCAAGCAACATGATATGAATGCACATTTTACAATTTGACCCTTAGTTTTCAACATGGTATAAAGAATGGTGACCTGCAAGGCCTAATCCACCAGAATACAAGTGGTCATGGGGGAGATTCTCTTGAGCAACAGAAAAGAAAGAACTGGCAGATTCATAAATTTCGGAAAGGCATTCCAGGGTTATCTGTAATTCCAAATATAATGCACAATTTAACAATTCTATAACTACAATACATACAAGTGATTTTGACCCGATAACACCTTTCTTGAATGACGATCATAGGAAAGCAGGCTATCCTGCAAAGCCTTTTTTATATATAAAGCATTGAAAAAGTAACAGTGTCATATTGTACATATCAAAATTTGTGTTCGATGAAAGTCTCACTATGTAGTTGAATTCAAAAATTGAGGGAGAGATGTTCCTATATTTGCAAAAATGAGTCATAGGCCACCATGATAAGGGCCAAACCAAAGCACTGAAAAAGAAACAATAAAGACATAAGGACTGAGGCTAACAGCAATACGTTTTTCCTAAAGATCAACTACTTGCTAAAAACGCAAATGGTGATATATGAATCCACCCTTCGCGCTTAGTGGGTTGTTTGAGCCCTACCCAAGTCTCTAGGGTAGTTCATCAAGAAAGTGAGAGGGCAGAGTAACGGGACCGATTATTGCACAGAAAAGCGACCGCCCTCTATGTAGCCAATTGTTCCATAATTGGGCCTCTAAAAGTATGTATTTCTAGGGAAAAGTTAGAAAAAACAAAATGTTTCCAAAACGGCCATCCCGTGTGCAGAGCAGGAATCATACTGGGCTAACGGGAATCTTCCCGGGGACGTGGACATGGAAGGCACGGATGTGCAGGGACCATAAGAAACAAGCACCTAGTACCAGCGCGCGCAATAAATAGTCTAACAGCCCAATATGATCATCATCATCTGTTTTACAAAGCATTTGGGTAAATGGAGATGAGAAACGGGCCCTTTAAAGAATGGTGTAATTGGGCAAATATATATACAAAAAAAAGGAAAAACAATAAAAGAAAAGAAAAAAGAAAGGAAACCGTATCATCCAAACACATCGTCATGTCCCCCAAACTAAAGGCCTGTGTTGACCAAATAAGTATGTATGAGAAAAGCTGAATAATAGCACAGTATCACTAATAAAGCCAACAGATATTAGTTCTAATTGATAAAACCCCCATAATAACAACTTCTGCTCGTACCCTCGGCCGTTGTAAGGCATGGATGCTGAAGCATACAAACAAAATCAGGTCAGGCGACAGACCGGGCTTAAAACATAAATAGAGCCGTGCCTCCTCATGTATGAGTGCCTTGCAATGATATAGGGTGAAGAGTTTGAAACCCTTAGGTTTATAAACAAAGCAATGAACAAAAAGTGGCTTCTACCGAAAAAGAATAAAAACAAAAAACAAACAGCCAAACATATAATGGGCTGTCACCTAATGGTCACCTAATGGTCTGGGCGTCCTGAGCGAAATACGTGCGGAGCGTAGTGGCAGTGTCTCAATCTTACCTTGAAACCGATGGTGACGGACTCTCCCCGGATGCTAGGATGGCATAGAGATAAAGCAGCCATCTATATCCCGTGCAAGATAAGGCGCGAAAATCAATTAATTGGCCCCCATGGTGGAAAGACTATGGGGCCGATTATGATGGCGGACGGACCTGAGTCCGTCCGCCACCATAGAGTAGGAGGGACCGTCAGCAGGGGCAGCGGCGGTCCCTCCGTCCAAATTAGGATGCGCCCGCCACCCTGGTGGTCACATCCTGTATCCTTAACATTGCAGCAGTGCTGCTTGAAGCAGCACCCGCCGCAATGTTAAAAATGTAACTTGTGCATTTGCATGCGCAAAGCGGCAGGCACCGCGCGGTGCCTGCTGCTTTGTTCTCGCAAATGCAGGGGGGTACCCCCCATGTGCATCCCCCACCCCCCCTTTACCCAGGGGGCCCGCAACGGGCCCCCAAAGTGAAGGTCTGTATGCTTTTCCACAGCAGAAAAGCCGCTGCAGAAAAGCATACATTTTACACCATCATAATATGGCTGGCGGTGTCTGATAGACACTGCCAGCCATGTTAAAGCTTTTCCGCCGCGGTCGGAAGGCGACCGCGGCGGAAAAGCTGTGGACAGATTTCAAGACCCACCGCCATCCTAATATGGCGGTGGGTCTTTTGAGGCTCAGCAGCGGTTTTCCCGCATCCTCCGGGCCGGCGGTGGCTTCCGCTGGCCCTGAGGATGCGGGAAAACTGCGATCCTAATGAGCCCCTAAGTTGGCAAGTCGCCATAGAAAGTAGTTTAAAGCCGGCCACAGTGCCTGACTGTGCAATGCAGTGACGCGAGATCTGTTTTTTACAACCGTGAGGAAACGTGCCAAGCGATGTCGCTAGGCAACACATCAACAAAATAAAAGGGTAGACACAGAGAAAGACTACGCTACCCCCGTTCGGAAGTGCTAAACCTGAACGCTTCACTGTAATGAATAATGTGGTCAAAAACTTCCTACTGCTTTGCATTCTAACAAACAGCCCCCGCGTAGACAATGTCAATATGGAAAAAGTGGCATCCCAAAGAAGCAGACATGTAGTGTGTTCCGAACAGGCAAAGAGAGGAGTGAACCCGCATGTGTACCGTGGGGAGTCTGGTTATACCATATTAAGAAAAACCATGATTCAATATTAGTAGTTAGATGCACAAAAGGTGAAAAAATATATAAAAATAAAAATAAATATGCTCTGTCAGCGGCATGGATACAAGGCCAAAACTTCGGTTGTTCCGAAAATGGCATAAATGTACAATGTCGGACTTGTACGTGACAGTAATTAGATAAAGACAAATACACCATCCTGATAAAATAAACAGGATATAGATTTGATAAGTGGCAGCTACTAAATTTCCATTGAAGTTCCACAGTCCAAGATGGCGGAGTGAGGATCTACGCCAGCAGCTCACCCGAGTCTACCCTCTCTTCGCAGGCGAGATGCGAAAATCACCGAGACAGATTTAAAACTACAGAGCTGAAAACCGGGTGCGCTGGTTGCTGAAAGAGAAGGAGCAGAGTCAGCTTCCATGCACCGATGTAACGAACGCGAGGCAGGCAAACTACAGAGCTGAAAACCCGGCATCAAGCACGAGTGTGAGTGCGAGGGAGTCTATGCTACGCTGCGCTGGCTGCTGGCTGTTGAGAGAGCAGAGTCGGCTTTCATGCAACGAGCGCGAGGCAGACGCACCATGCTGAGAGCAGAAGCGGCAGCCCAGTGTTTGAACGCGGACGCCGATCTGAATAATAGCTCCGCGCTGCACCGAGAAAAGATATGGCAATGGCGTGCTGATATTTTTAACCTGAGGAGAATTGAATCGTGATGCGCTGCTAGAAGAGTGCAATTCAACATAGATGTTCTACCTTGTTGCCACAACCGCGCTCCTCCGGCAGGCGATTTTTGATCTGCTCAGAGGCTCTGGGCTCCATTCATCTGGGCTGGCACACCTGAGTAGTTTGAGCCATAAGCTTACGAATTTTTTGAAACAAAGAAGAATGTCACCAAAGCACCCTCCTAGGACTACAAGGAACAACAAAAATACAGCAAGTAAACTGCCACCTTCTCCTCATTCACCTGTACAGCCACAGAGCGGCTCGTCTAGTGGCTCGTCTAGCCTGACAACAGTAAAGGCATCTGCCACTCCATTGACCCCACAGTCTGTGCCAGCTAATACTCCTCGGAAAGGGCTCACCTTCGCAGTTTCAACTATGCCAAATGCTTCAGCTGCTAGCAAGGAGGGGGAAAAAAAGAAAAAAACTAAACTTCCCGCTCTTACAGAATGCACAGAGATGATTGAAGATTCAGGCACGGTGGGAGCTCAACGACTGGAGGACTGCGGCACCACAAAACAGGTACTGAAAAAGAATAATATTTCTAATATTTCTTTGGCTACAATTGGGAAAAAACTGGGCATCTTGAGGAAGTGGTTGCTAAAACTACAGCTAAAAATGACGCTAAAAATGACATAATGACAATAGTAAGGGCAGACAAGGAAGCTTTGGTGGATATTTCAAGTGGAGTCCAAGATATAGCGATAACCAAAGCAACAGAATTAGAAACAGAAGCTGAAACATCAAGCAAGTCAAGCTTTAATTCATGCACAGATATTCAAAATACTATTGGTGGGGCAGATGCTGATTTAACAGGCTTAGTAGCCAGTACTAATCAAGGAGATATGGTCATGGCTCCCATAACAGACTTAGCAGAAGGGGGGCCAGTGGAAGACTTGTCGACAGAACAGACAGACATCACGGAACTAAGCTCTTTTGAAGACTGTGATGCCGAAACAGAAGATGAGCTAGGGGAGAAAGAGAACAATGTTGATAAAGTCATAAAATCAAAAACTAAGAAAGGACGTACACAAAGAAATAAATCCAAGACAAAAAAAAAGTATTAAACCTAGCCTATCGCTAAACAGCTCTATGATAAACAACAGCCAGACTTTGACAAAAACTCTACAAGACAAAAGCCCGTTAATAAGATGGATGGTGACAAAGGGGCTAGTTAAAAATATGACTCAAAGACTTTCTGGAGCAAGCCCAACAGAAATATTCTCAAAAGCCACACAAGGGAATATCAACAACACTAATAATGATGATACTAATAATGATGACGCCAACAACGGGAAAAGTGATCCCTCAACTGTTCTACCTAACTTATCTAACACAACATCTAACAATGCATCAGATACTATCTCTGAACAAATGCCCATATCAATGCTGTTTGAGCCGCAAGACTCTATCATAGATACTCCTGCAGCAGAGAGAGAGATGTCTGAGTCACAAACATGCTCTTTAGCTGTAACAAATACAAATATAACAGAGAATGCTGCTCTTCCCATATCTACTGTGAGCCTCTCTTATGAACCCACACTATCTCATAATAACTCGGAGAATAATAGCCATATAACACCTTACATGACTACCCCTGAAGAGGAACCAAATTTACGAGACTCAACCGACGCCTCCCCGCTGGATATTATACTTCAGCTATTAAGCAATCAACGGACCGAGGCTCAAGAACATTATTTACAATTGAGAGAAGATAATAACAAAGTACAGACAACTTTACAAACTGACTGGGAAATTTGGAGGAATCTCACAAGATATTGCGGAACTACAGCAAAGAGTTGCCGATGTGGAAGAAACAAGCTCTAGAAATGCATCCTCATTCGATAAACACGAAACACAGATTGCGACTCTACAGCAAAAAGTGGAGGACTTGGAGAACAGACAGAGACGCTCGAATCTAAGAATTTTTGGCATACCTGAAGGAACAGAGGGATCTGACCCGAGGGCCTATTTAGTGGGGCTACTTCAGAAAGCTTTCCCTGATTTAGCGGACTGGGACTGGGACTCACAAATTCAGAGAGCACACCGCCTTCCTATAATACAGAGAAACAGAGGGGGCCAGTTCCCCCGCCCCTTTTTGGCTTTCTTTGGCAACTTTTTACTCCGCCAAGCAATCTGGCAGAGAGCTCGTCCTAACACCTCGGTAACTATTGGTGCAATCTCGATTTTTGTCCGCTCTGATCTTAGCAAAGAAACCATGGACAGGCGATGGTCGCTACGCAAGCTGATAGATCCCATTAAGTCAAGCGGTGCCCAAGTATTTCTTCAGGAACCAGCACGTTTAAAGGTAACAAAAGGGGGCCGCACCCACTTTTTTACGGACATAAAAGAAGCAGAAGCATATCTAGCTGACACTACTGCTGGCTCAAGCAAGACTAACTCTAAAACGAAGAATTAAGCACTACAGCAGAGACACTGTAAAGAGAATTTTTTTTTTCTCCTCTTTGCTAAAAGCCTTTTTTTGCATTTCTTTCTTTCTGGTGTTTAAGCCTATAAATTTGCTTAGGTAGTGTGTTTACAACACTCAAGATTAATACTAACTTACTTTCTTTTCGGTGGACATATAGATTTATGGATTGTCTAAGCGCAGAGAGGGGGAGGGGGCTTCGGTGTAGAGCTGCCAACTAGCTGCCCATCCAGCGGCAGCAGATGCTGAGGGTTGGCTCTACCCCGGCTGGGGTAAGAGCTAGGGGGGAGGGGGGCGGTGGGAGGGTGTTCTCCGCACTCTGGGGGGTTGTGGGTGGGGGAGGTAAAAATAAAGGAAAAAGTTTGCAGGTTGAGGGGGTGGAACTAAACAATAATATTGGAACTTTTTTTAAACGAATTATTAGAACACAATACAGGAGACTAAGTCAATGCTTTGATAAATATAAGATAAACCTCGAGAGTAGAGCCTTAATTTTGTTTCCTTTTTGGGTTAAACCGATATATAGATGTATGAAATAAAATGCCTAGCCTGGAACGTTGCTGGGCTAAATAGCAAGAATAAACGAATGCTGATAAAAGAAGAATTTAAATTACATAACTCACATGTTGCTCTTCTGTCTGAGACACATATCACAGGGAAGGATAGAAAACTACTTAACCATTTAGGATACGAAGTTATCATCAGCTCATCATACTGCCAACCTATTAGGGGAGTTGCTATACTTAAAGATAAACGATTTAAGGCTGAGACAATACAAACATCTTGCGACAAAAATGGCAGATGGGCTATTGCTCAGATACGGTTGGAGAATGCCTACTATGTTTTGTGTGTGGTTTATGGAAGCAATGTAGGTGAGCCTACTGTCTTTGACGAATTAAACATTAAACTTCTAGACTGGGCGGGAGAACTTATTGTTATGGGAGACTTTAACTGTATCATGGATTATAGAATAGACACTACTAGATCAGGATATCAAAGAATGCACAAAACAAGGGCTTCCATATTGGATATGTGTTGTATACATAACTTAAAAGATGCATGGAGATACTTATATGCTAGCAAGCCAGGATATACATATTACTCGGCACCCCATAAACTATGCTCAAGGATTGATATGGCATTTATAAGTGACAACTTATTGAACACAAGCTCTATGATCTTATGCCCACGCATCTCCTCCGACCACAACGCTATAATTTTATCATTTAAAACAACAGAGCACAGAGTCACCCCTAGGCCTTTTTCCTTCCCAAGACACCTAATATCAGATATAGAATACATAGCACAGTTAAAACTACATCTTATAGAATTTATGAATATAAACTCAAATACAGCATCACCAGCAATAGTTTGGGATGCTTGCAAAGCTAGCATTAGAGGCTATACTCAAACTTATGTGATTAGACAGAATATAGAACTAAAAAAAAAGAATGAGACTTTGATGTCAAAGATAATTGCCCAAGAAGAACTTCTGTCATCATCCCTTCAGGCCAACTCGACATCAAGCATAGAAATAGGGCTTAAACTCACGACACTGAAGAATGAAGCAAAATCTAAATTTATTAAAAAGAGCATTAACAGCCTACATAAATTTAAAATAAATCAATATGAAGGCGGGGATAAAATTGGGAAAATTCTGGCTTATAAAACAGCGGAAGACAGAGCAGGTGCTACAATCACTAGTATTCGGGGGAGAGGGAACAAAATATACAATAAACCCCAAGACATACTAGAACAATTCGCTGACTATTATAAGAATCTATATACTCCAGAAACAATCCCCAGCTTAGATGACATACAAAAATATATTGAAAAATATACCATAGACACTCAAAATATCACTGAAATAGACTCGTTGTCTGATGAGATAACTATGCTAGAACTTCATCAAGCCATTGCCTCATTACCCTCAGGAAAAGCAGCAGGGGAAGATACTATACCCTTAGAAATATACAAAATATGCTTAAAAGAGCTCGAACAACCCTTGCTAAAAGTAATGCAATATGTAGGCCTTAAAGGAAAAACACCACAATCCTGGAATAGGGCTAAAATAATATTTTTTCTGAAGAAGGACAAACCAAAAGAGGAGAGAGGGTCTTATCGCCCTATTTCGTTGATAAACACAGATGCAAAAATCTTCGCCAAAATTCTAGCTCTAAGACTGGCCCCCATTATGCCCATGATTATTCATCCACAACAACATGGCTTCATTATTGGGAGAGACACTACCATACACGTTAACACGGCCATAACAGCATTTGACGTTGCGGAGACTAACTCCACCCCACTCGGTATGATTTTGCTAGACGCTGAGAAAGCTTTCGACCGAGTGGGATGGGATTTACTCTGGTGCGTACTATCTAAATTAAGGTTTGGCGGGGAATTTTTGAAATGTATCAAAGCACTATATGATAAACCAACTGCATTCACTGGCTATGGGGGGCTGGTATCTTCAGACTTCAGGATTTTAAGAGGAACTAGACAAGGCTGCCCTCTCTCACCTCTTTTATTTGCACTTTCTTTAGAACCTTTTTTGCTGGCTCTTCAATCCCAAACCCAGATCATACCGTTTAAATCAGGGCACCAAGAATTAAAAATAACAGCATATGCTGACGACATAGCGGTTTACACGGAAGATGCTGTAGAGGCTCAAAAAGGAATAATTTTAGAAGCTGAGAAATATGGCAAAGTGGCGGGTTATAAATTAAACTTACAAAAAACACAAATAATAGTTAACTATGCCCCTCCTGTGGTGATGCCTGAGATATGCAAAATAGCCACTTATTTGGGAATAAAAATAACAGCTAATATACAAGATATTAATAAAATAAACTATGATGAATTAATTAAAACTACTAGATTACTGTTAAATAAATGGCACAGGCTACCTCTCAATATAATTGGCAGAATTAATTTGATTAAAATGAAGGTATTACCTAAGTTTATATACCTATTTCGATCCATACCACTAGCACTAAATAATCAATTCTTTAAGAAATTGGATGGAATATTTAGTAGCTTTATATGGGGGTATAAAAAGGCGAGAAGATCACTGAACTTTATGAAAAAAGACACATCTGAAGGTGGGCTCAATTTTCCCGACTTTAAATTATATTTCTGGTCCGCCTTTACTAATCGGCTACGTTCATTACTCAATGAAGGAAGGGTTTTATTTTTTCATTCTTTCATGTTAAAATCTGATTCAAATTTATTCTTATTTAGAACGAACGATCCCAACTACTACAAGAGAGTCAAATTTAAGACAGCAAGAGATATAACAAAGATATGGGGTAATATCCTATCCTTCTGTGACACTAACTTTTTTCATTCAAACTTACCACTATGGGGAAATCCAGGCCTACCAAATATTTTTAATGATAACACTGGTCACCGATGGTCTAGACTAGGTATTAATACCTTAGGGGACTTATATAATGCACAGGGCTTTATGGAATTCGACACTCTTAAACAATTATACAACTTATCCGAAAACATGAGATACAAATTCCTACAGATACATGATTTCCTGATCAATAAAAAACAAATCTCGGAAGTCCCAGAATCTCCAGAATCTGACATCTGGACTTGTTTACACTCATCAAAAAACAAATCTGTTATAAGCGAGACATACAGCACTCTTATTGCTATCAAACCTAACGATTGCAGCATGCTCGCTGATAAATGGAGCAGAATATTGGGATTAAATATAACTTCCACACAGATAACAAACTCTTTAATGAATATTAACAAACGAGCAAGATCATCCAGCTTAAGACTTCAACAATTTAGAACAACATGCATGTTATATTATACCCCCGAAAAAATCTCTAAATGGTCTCATAACAACATTTATAGTGATCGCACGAAGTGCCCTAAATGCTCTACGGAAGCGGCAGACCTGACACATATGCTGTTCTCATGCCCGAATCTGAAATTCTTTTGGTGCGAAGTTGAAATTTTTTTGCATATGAAGCAGATACAGATACCAGCTCTAGCAGCAGCGTCAGTTTTATTAGATATTTATCCAGATCCACTTCCACATGCCGCCCTGATTACAATACTAATGTCCTGTGCTAAACTAACGGTGGCAAGAGCTTGGATCAGCTCAGAAACACCAAAAATTTGGGACTGGTGGGCACTGGTAACGGAAATACACTCAATGGAGTTTGCTTTAGCAAATATTAGGGGCACAAAAGCAATGAAAAATTATGAAAAAAATTGGGGTACTTTTATAGAACGCTGATGTTTGATCTTTGAAAAACTGTATTGTTTGATAACTGTTGTAGTATCTTGGAGATTGCTAACATGAAATTGCTATATCTGTTATGTATGATGGTCATTATATATATATGTATTGTGTTTTATGTATTGCTATTATCTTTCTTTTTGTGTTTTCCGTTCTCCTCTTCAGCCTGCTAACAATAAAAATCTATATAAAAAAAAAATGAAGTTCCACAGTCAAGGTAAGGCTTATTACATCAGCACATACACGTGCCAAAACAGTACACCTTGAATAACTATACAGAATAAAGGTGGCAGCTACCCCACTAACATGCCTGTATTCCAATATAAAAAAGGGGGTACTTCAAAACATTGTGAGTCCGAATGTCTCAGACCCTTTGTAATGAACCAATCCCAACGATTACGTGTTGTGAGATTCGGTAACAGAGGTCAGGGAAGTAAAAGCATGCTGGCAGTCGGGGTAATCTGTAATATGATGGGCTCGTAATTTCTCAATATGAATCCGAGTAGCATCAAAGCTGTGAGGCAATCGGATAAAGATATGTTGGGCACATTGTGTATCACATCTAAGATATGGGGAGGTTAAACAACAAGTTTCAAGCAAGGTATATTGTGCTTCAATACATGACAGATTATTGGGCAATGCGTCACTGATTGAAGGTCTGCTAACAAGGATTGTTATAATTTTGGCAGACACATAATCGTACATTTCTGCAAGACACTTGCCTCAGGTGAAATGATGGATAAGCAGTACTAAAAAAAACATCTGTTACCAAAAGTGATTACAGTAGTGGCCCACACACAATGTGACAATTCTGCAGGGAACTTGCCTCAAGCATTAGATTAAGGGCTATCTACTTCAAGAAATATTGGAACTCTTGATCAATATTATGACCCTTCTTGACATTCTGGAGTCTACAAATCCATTTGGACTCCAGCTGGTGAAGTGAAAGTGATAGTTCCCTATTGCCTCCCCATTTGTCTGCCGGTACGTGATCGATGCCACAAAATCTAAATGTGTTGTTTTCCCTGTGTGTATTGTTAAAGTGTTCCGTCATGGGATATCTTGTGTCACCATTCAGTAAGGCTCTTCGATGTTCATGAATCCTTTTCTTAAGATTACGTGCAGTACTGCCCACATATATGAGTCCACACAGGCATTCCAGTGTATACACCACGAACTGAGCATTACAATTTATGAAATGTCTGATCTTAAGTGTCCTGGTGGTTTTATGACGGTTTTCCTTGCACTTATTTTGTCCAAAAACACACGTTACAATTGGTACATGTGAAGAATCCCTTGGGTGCGTCAGGTAGCCAAGTGGTTGTGCGTTTCGTTGTAATGTAACTGGGACACAGTGTTCTCCTAAGTGTTTGTCCTCGTTTGTAGACAAGAGATGGCTTCTAACTAATGAAGGGACGTAATTTTGGGACATTCCATAGCAAATGCCAGTGCCTCCTGAAGGCCTGAAAGATTTTGTTGCTGTGTGTCGTGAAAGTTGTAAAAAATGAAACCTTTTCTCTGCCTCTGCCTCTCCTGTGTGCACCCCCCCCCGAAGGTGGTTGCTAGGTACTTGGAGAGTGTCTGATCTGGGCAGTTGCAATATACGTTGTTCTGCTTTGTTCAAAGTGTGGGGATCATAACCCCTCTGCATGAAACGCTCTTTAATGTCTGTGATGTTATCTTAGAATTCTGTGTCCTGCTGCATATTCTACGAGTTCACACCATCTCGCCATAAGGAATGTTGTCAACCACTGACCTGGCATGTGCACTTGTGGCATGCAGTGTACTATTGCAAGAGGTGTTTTACTAAATAGAGTGCTGTGTACACATCCTTCATTTACAAAGAAATGAATATCTAGAAAGTCCATACATTCATTATGGTGGGACATGGTAAGTTTGACATTATACGGATTGTTATTAAGGAAAGTCAGGTAGGTCTGAAATTCTGTGTCTGAACCCGTCCATAGACATACAATATCGTATATGTACCTCCCCCAAAACACAATGTGTTTGATCCAGGGGGAGGCTTGGTGGCTCCAGGCATGCTCCCTCTCATACCAGCCCATAAAGAGGCCGGCATAAGAGGGAGCAAACCTCGAACCCATTGCAGTCCCCTGCGGCTGGTGAAACCACCTCTCTAATTATTACTCAGGATTAAATCAATCATTTCAATAACCATGACGTTAAAGACATAGTGGTCAGCTCCCTCCTTGTCAAGATAATACTGGGTTGGCAACATTCCATATTCTTTCCTAATGTAGGTATAGAGTCCTACAACATCAAAGGTCACAAATTTCAGTTCATCTGACCAGGGATGCCCGTCAAGTTTTAACAAAATACCCTTGACCTCCTAAAGATAGGCAGGAAGGTTCGTTACATGTTTCTGCAGGGTGAGGTCAACAAATTCAGATAGTCGCTCAGTAGGGGAGCCTATACCTGATATGATCAGTCTCCCAGGGGGAAATTTACCACCCTTGTGCACTTTAGGTAGTATATATATGCACGGGAAACGTATCTGTTGGACAAAAAGGTATCTATATTCATCATCTGTCAATAAGCATTCATCCCTCCACTCTGTAAGCCTGCCATTGATGTTGGTTTTTAATGCCGGCATGGGGTTGTGTCTGATTTCCATATAACAGATTTGGTCATTGAGTTGACGATTGATCTCCCCCATATAGTCATGGGTATCCATGACCACAACGTTGCTCCCCTTGCCCGCTTCCCTTATCA
The DNA here is from genome assembly GCF_964263255.1 of Lissotriton vulgaris. Lineage (NCBI taxonomy): Eukaryota > Metazoa > Chordata > Amphibia > Caudata > Salamandridae > Lissotriton > Lissotriton vulgaris. The sequence goes on along the minus strand of NC_141693.1, from coordinate 1,860,966,891 downwards.
CTATATTGGTATAATTTTTAAGTCTTATGAGGGCATCCCTTTCGGGCTTACTGAGATTGTAATGTTGTGGTGGAGAGTGTTTGTCCATGCGGTACAGCTCCTCAGATAACAGTGCCCCAAATGTATCTATATTGGAATGATACCCAGTCTGTGGTGTAAAACTGGATTTACATCTGAGTCCACTATCATGTTTACTACTTTCTGTGATATCGAGTTCTAAGAGGAGAGTATGCATATCAATTGTATCATCATTCTCAATCGATAATACTGTTTGTACCTGACGTATTTCTTCAACACTTCTGATTTGACCACTATCATTGGATACATTAGAGACATTAGTGCTGACAGGCAAAGTATGTGAAGCAAAAAATTATTTTAATTTTAACACACGTAAGAATTTGTACAGATCAACATGTACATTCACCAGGTCCCCAAATTGTGTTGGACAGAACCCTAATCCTTTTTTTAGAACATTACATTAGTTGTTGTCCAATTCCCTGCCTGAAAGATTGATAATACTCAATTTCTGCTGTCTAGCCCTTTGGCCTTCATGGTCAGTGGTACCCTCCGTGGTGGATGCCCTGACTGTCCCAGCATGCGTGATCAGATTTACTTCTTCTTGGGACGTAATGACATGGGGTATGCATCTCCTTTCCCTCCTTGTCCTCCCCCCTCTCCTTGTCTTCTTAAACCCTTTTTTGGTTGTCTCTCTCCAATCCTTAGTCTCTCTAATTCCTTTTGAAAGCTGGTAGCTCCTTCCTCTAAAGGGACCCCTGATGTCGATTGGTTGGGGATTGAACTGTCACTAGATGCTAATGACGTGTTGTTAGCTGATTTATTATCAGAGCTTTCTTCCCTAGGTCTCTTCTTGTCCTCATTAGTGTTGGGATTGTCATATTTACTAGAAAAGGTGTAAATTCTCACATCTCTGTAATCCCTATCATCTCTTTTGATTTTGCACATCTTTTTATCACGTAAATACTGTTGATGTTCTTCTATAACTTTATTGAGTATTACGTAATTTTTCTCAACTAAGTTCTTGCATTCCATAGCCTCAATTTGTTTCTCTAAGTCATTGATTTCTGCCTTGAGTTTCTGTCCCTTTTCACTTGCATGCTTAATCAAAATGCGCATCATTATACCCAATGCGCCCTCTAGGATATTTTCCCATTCCCCCAAGGGGTCTACGCTCAAGTCTTCAAAAGTAAGGAAAATCGGTGGCCAAGATGGCGGACTGAACGGACGTCTCCTCGAGTGGCTCCCCGTCTTAGCCCCATTTAGTGCCCTTTCTGCAGCCGAAATACCCCCCCCCCAGCACCTTGAGCCTGTGCGGCATCTGTGGAGCCTCTCACGGTTGTGCAGGTGTGACCAGACGCTGCAGTGCTGCTGCCCCCGGGCTTCCCCGAGCTGCGAGTGAAGCGTCGGTCCGCGGGAAGTGTAATGGCGGCCGTGCCCACCCAGTGATTGCAGCCGGGCACTTCCTTGGTGGCGGCCCAGGACTCGACGCGGACCGGAGCTGCCCGCGGTGTCCACCCGCGGGCCAGGCAGCGGAGACGACTTCAGACGGTGGGCAGAAGCTGCTGCTGGCTGTGCGGCGTCGGAGGAGGAGAGAGGCTGGGCTAGCCAGGAGGAGCGTTACGATAGGCCCTGGCTCGGGCCTACGCTTGACCCGGCTGGCGTGCTTCCTGGTGCTCCTGGAACCGGGGGGACATGGAGACGGTGGCCCGAGAGAGCGGAGGGGGCACCAGCCGATTAAGGAGAGCCCGCCACAGGTGAGGAGGGCAGTGTGGGACGGGTGGATGCCGAGGGTTCGGGGGGCATAATCGAGCCCCCGGAGTTGAGCCTGGCGGGGCTTTGCTTGCACGGTGCAGCGGCGCGAAGAGACCCTGGGCGACACGAAGCAGGGGGGACCTAGGGACTACTACACCGGAGCCCACATGCCCCACCATCGAGATCGCAGCGCAACTCCCCCCGGTGGCAGTGGGTTGAGTGGCCTCAGAGGAGCAGCTAGAATGTACCCGCGGTAGCTGGGCCCGTGATGAACCTGCGGACGCCATTTTGTGAGGTCGACCTGCGGAGCGGCGGCCCCCGGGGGGCAGCCAGCGGCACACAGACGTCACCTCAGCGGGGGCCCGGAGGAGGGGCCCCTGTCAGAACGCGGGGAGGTGAAGTGGTCTTCCCGTGGGACACCTACCGTCTGGGCCAGAGGTGATTGGACTGGGAGTTTCCCCACCCCCACTACCAAGGGATTGCCCTAGGGGTGAGGTAAAGATAAGCGGTGCCCCGGGTTGCAAGGCACTGAGAGACGGGTCCACCCTGCTGTGCCCGCTGGGACTGTTTGTGCGGGTGTGGGCCACCGGGGCAACACCGCGGAACACAGCAGAACCAGGGAAGATCGCGCTTGGGCCAGCGCCGGCACGCACAGAGGCACCAGTGGGCCGCGAACGCCCCACACATAGAACCGGGGGCGGCGTGGTGGCCCCGATGGCGGGTCTCTGAAAGAATGGGGACCGCACACTCCCGGAGATGCTCGCAAAGACCCAGTCTAGGACTGAAAAGGGGCCGCCTTCCCCCGAGGTCCAGAAATCCCTACAGGCCCCCCTGAAGACAATGTGCCTATCACCAAATCCTTTTTAGAATCGTTGTTTAACTTCCTCAGGGACGATTTCAAGTCACTGAAACAAGAGGTGGCCGGTGAGGTTAGGGAGCTCAGGCGGGACGTAGAAGACCTGGGGGAACGCGTGGTTGCTATTGAAGACGCCGATCGGGCCCGGAGTGAACATCTGGCCCACCTCCGGACATTCTGGCATTCCTTCCTGACTTCCCCCTCAAGGAAACAATCCTACGCGAAGCCCGGCGGAAACAACCGCTCCAGTTCCGTGGCCATCCCATTGCCCTTTACCAGGACCTTTCCGCGATCACATTGCAGAAACAGAAGTCTTTTAAGATCGCCACGGACTTCCTTCGTCAACATGAGGTTCCATACTCTTGGGGCCACCCATTCCACCTCATTTTCAAATGGAATGGTGCCCTGCATCAGCTGAGCTCTCTCACGGACACTTGCAAGTTACTGGGCATAGAAATTGAGGCGGAGCTCCCAACGCTGAGGCCGGAGCGGGGGCAACCCAGAAGTGACTGGCACACGGACGGCCGCCGACGCTCCCTTAAACCGCGCCTGAAACCTGAAGCCCACATCATCTCGCAGGAGCGAGCAACGGTCATTCTAGAGGTGACCAAAGAAATAGCAACTTCTGAGTGATTCTGTCCTTCGGATGGGGCGGGACCTCTTCGCACGTTTATATCCGCAGGGGGGGGGTGCGGGGGCCACGGAGGCCACCACGGGACAGTGCCCCTATTAGTGACAATACCACAGCCCTGTGTTGTTTTGACAGGTCTGGGACTATGGACTTTCATGGTTGGGGAGTTGGGGAACGGGAGGGGGCGGCGGGGTTGGGCCTTGGGGGTCTTGGGGTAGGGGTATCAATGGGGTTTGGGGGGGAGTTAGCTGGGGATGGGGGTGGGTGGTTCCGGGCCCACAGATGGGTGTGCAAGTGTGTGTTGTCCCAACCATGTCAAGGGATCAAGCGGAGCAGCTGGACAGGAGTATTCGCCCCAAAGAAGTGATTTCGGCGATCTCTCGTCTTAAGCTTGCCAAGGCGCCGGGTCCGGATGGATTCACGGCCATTTTTTATAAAACCTTCTGCGAGTTCTGCCCCCAGGTGGCACCGTTGTTGACAGCTTTATTCAATTCCTATTCGGAACCCGGAGCGATTCCGCAGGACTTGCTAGACGCCACCATCTCGGTCATCCCTAAGCTGGGGAAAGACCGCACACAATGTGGGGCGTATCGCCCCATATCTCTCCTTAATGTCGACCTTAAAAATTACACTGGCATCCTGGCTGCACGGCTTGCTCCTTTCATGCAGGGGCTGATAGACCCGGACCAAGCGGGTTTTATCCCAGAGCGCCAAACGGTTGACCATATGAAGAGAGCCTTGCATCAGATAGAAAAGGCGATGCGCACTAGTGGGGAATATATGTTGCTCGGCATGGACGCCGAAAAAGCCTTTGACCGGGTCCACTGGCCATATTTAGAGAGTGTATTGATAAAAGCAGGGCCTTCCGGACCGGGGTAATAACTTGCTACAGCAACGGTGAGGGTAAACAGATGCTCATCTCCGCGCTTTCTCTTTGAAAGGGGGACGCGGACTGTCACCCCTGCTGTTCGCACTGTATATGGAGCCATTAGCGCAGGCTCTGAGACTAGATTCGAGGATACAGGGGATATGTAGTGTTTAGTTCCAAATTGATAACAACCGTCATCCAAATGCAAAGTCATTCCTTTTAAAATATCAATTCCAATAATATACTCCAAGAGTGGTACAACTAACACAGAATATTCTCTTCGGGGAATTCTACCTATTCTCATTTCAAGTGAAGTTTGCACTGCGGGAGTCTCCTTTCCACCTAAACCAGTAATTGTGAAAAATTGGCCTTTGAATTTCTTTGATTTACCATGAATTAGAGTGGCCTCCGCTCCTGTATCTACCAATGCTCGGGCTCTTTGGATATTACGATGTTTCCAAAAAATTTCGATATCTACATAGGGTCTATTGTCTTTGTGAGCCCACCTGCGTACTGGAGCTTGACCTATTTCCTAGTCATTTTTACTGCGTTCTGTCAACCAAGACAAATCAGGGTAAATGCTCTCATGTTTCTTGGGTATCAAAATATCCTGTTCATATCCATCTCCATTACGAAATGGATTTTTGTCATTTTCATAGTACTGTGAATTACGATCAGAAAGCCTGTGACGATCCTCCCTTCTCTTCAACTCAGGGGACTGATCCCTTTCATCTCTATATCTGTTGTAGACACGATCATCTCTCCCCCTTTCTTTTTCCCCCTCTCTCCCCCTTACTTTTTCACGACGAGGGGAATCATCACGCTCATAGCGCCGTCCTTCACGGCGATCAGAATCCACACGACGTCTGTCGTCACCACTATCATCAGAACAACCACGATCACAATCATTCTTTCGCACACGACGGGCACCCTCCTTTCGATCCAAACCACGCTTACGAAACATGTCCCATAAGCGATTATTAGGTTCACCATCAATGTCTTCCTTTTTCATACCATCAGCCAACAGTGCAAGAAACATATCACGTCTAGAGAATTTATAATCTCCAGCAGTACAACCCTCCGGTCGAGATTGCCTCTCAGGTTTAAACCAGTCACCCAACTCACCAAGCTGACGGACAGATTCAAGCACCATAGACATAGGATTGACAGTTTGATTAATTAACAAATCATCATAACCTGCTTATAAGCAACAGGGGAAGAACGGATAATGCGATTCCGCACAGAAGATGTCAATAAGCCATCCAACAACCTGTCAGCAGTACTGAGAAAAATCGCAGTTTTCATCACCTCCTCTTTCAAACGCTGTGACGCATCGCGCAAAGTATACCACAGCTTGTCATTGACAGGCCAATCAGACTCAGTAGGGTATTTGTGATTACAGCCATCAGTCGCTAGCTGGAGTAGACTAATTTGGCCGGCACCATTAAAATTTCGAAAATGGTCTTGTACAGTAGAATCAAAACTCAAAGAGCAAAAACGTAAACAATCACCTGCATCTAGCATGATACCTGCAGCACCCAATTCATAAAGGCGCACCATCCACGTAAGCAAAGCCTCACCAGGCCGTTGTCGAAATCGTTACAAAATGTCACTAACTTCCTGTTGAGTAAAATCTTCAATACTATCCAAATGAACACCATTCGGATTACCAGGAGCCTGTTGTAATTTGCGTCGAAAAACAGGATGCGCAGAAACCTCCGGACGAGCATCCGAAGAAGCCCGATCCATAGATTTAGAGGAACAATCAAGATTAGGTACGTCACCAGAACGGGAAGAGCGACCACGGTCGCTAGAACCATCGTCATTGTCACAAGAAGCAGATTTACAATCACGTCCAGAGCTGAAGGACTGGGTTTTTCAAAGACCCAGCGGTGCCAGGGATAACACCTAAAACCTTCGTGGGTAACCTGTTCCGGCGTACAAATGACAGAGACACGGGACACTTCCTCTGGCGTCAAAGATTCGAGGTTTATTACTGCAGGGAACACAGAAGTCACGAGAAGTACATAGCATGTAAGTTCGCGGAGACTGCTTCAAATTGCATCTGTGGATCGCTCCTTTTATACAGTTTTGTAATAAATAAAGAGAAATCCAAGATATATAGATAAGTCCAGGATTTATTCAGCTGCAGCACAGTACTTCCAACCATCAAGTTAACAATCCCAGTATATCTTTTCAGATCATAACAATTCTAAATGGAACCACTTGAATGGTGTGCATGTGCAACATAGGACAAAGGTTCTATTAAAAGGGAAATATATACAGGGTTAGTTTAAAAGGGAAATACCAAGAAGTCAGAATATAACACATCTTCCCCCTTAAAGAAAAGAAAAGACATTAATCTTACAAGCTGTATGTTCAAACATCAGTATGCGCACGTATAAATCAACTATGGTACACATTTTGAAACTCTTCTAACATTCCATCTTTTCCCATCTTGAGTAACAACACTATTATGAAAAACTCGCATAACTTTCATTGGCTTACCAAATTTGCTCTCTCCTTTAGCAATGAACCCTGGTTTGCGAATCCTGACAACATCTCCAACCATGAATTCTGGTTGTCTAACTTTCATTCTAGAATCATAATTGGATTTGTACTTATTTTGTTTTACCTCCACTCTTCCAGCCACATCCTTAATATTCACATCAGTAACATGTTGACTACAACTTTTCTTAAACCACCAAGGACATAATCCCGAAACAGGATCTCTACCTTTTAGTAAGCGGAAAGGAGAGACTTCAGTAGTGGCATGAGGTGTAATACGGTATAACCATAATTTCTCTCTCAACTTATCTTTCCACAGACCACCTGATTTGCGAGCCCAAATCAAATCTTCCTTGAGGACTCTATTATATCTCTCCACTAGTCCATTACCTTGTGGTTCATAGAGAGCTGTAGTACAATGCTTAATGCCATACGTGTTCAAAAACTCTGACATAAGTGAGGACTTGAACTGTACCCCATTATCTGATACAATACACTCCGGAGAACCTTCTCTGGAAAAAATCTCTTTTAAAAATAGAATAACACTTTCAGTATTTGGGTGAGGCACTAGTTTGACCTCAGGCCACTTTGAGTGATAGTCCACAGTAACAATGGCAAACCTACATTCTTGTGGTAAGAAATTGAAAGGACCAGCTATATCAATCCCTAACTTTTGCCACGGATGATCTGGCCACTTTACAGGAACTAAAGGTGCAGGATCACACTTACACGATTTATCACTCTCAATGCACTCAGGACATTCCCTGACGTACTTATCCACTACTCTATCAACCCCTGGCCACCAGAAGTTGGACCTAATGAGTCTTTTCATAGAAGACATTCCCATATGACATTCATGACTCATTTGTAAAATCACACTTCTTATAGCCAACGGTGGAATACATTTCCCAGCTCTGAACAAAAGCTCTCCCTCAATGGCCAAATCATCAGCAACGTTGTAGAATGGTGTGATCTCAGCAGGAATACGTTCTTTGGAAGGCCATCCTAACCTCACATAGTCTCTGACCTTACATAGCAAATCATCCTCATCCATACCCCTCTTCCACATATCTTCCGATATCACTTTGTATTTCTCTGAAAACATTTCAGAAACACTGGTTACCACCTCTGTATCCTCTTCAACCCCAGAGCTTGTACATGGCAATCTAGACAAACAGTCTGCAGTTACATTTAGCTTCCCAGGTACGTATTCAATGTCAAAACTATATTCTTGCAGACGTGACATCAATCTTGCAATACGAGCTGTGGCATTTAACCCTCCACCAGGTGAGAGAATGCTCACCAATGGTTTGTGATCAGTGCGTATGAGGAATCTTGCACCCCAAATATAATTACGGAAATGCTCAACGCCCCATACACATCCTAACAATTCCTTTTCTATGACAGCATACCGTCTTTCAGTTTGATTCAACGATCTAGATGCAAACGCAACGTTCCAATCTTCCTTCCCAGAACGTTGTGAAAGTACACAACCTAACCCATAAAGGCTGGCATCTACTGTCAAAATGCAAAGTTTATTCAAACAAAAAGGCCTTAAAGTAGGTGCTGACACCATATCAAGCTTGACACTTTCAAAAGCATCCTGCTGTTTAGATCCCCACAAAAATTCTACCTCCTTCCTTGTCAACTCCCTTAAGGGCTCCATCTTGGTTGCAAAGTTTGCAATGAACTTACTGTAATATTCGCACAGCCCTAGGAACGACAACAACTTGTCCTTACAATCTGGTGCAGGAGCTTTTAAGATAGCATCTACCAAAGATCTTTTTGGAGCAACACCCTTACCAGAAATTGTGTGTCCCAAATATTCTATAGTTTTTTGAAATAACTTACACTTCTTACTCTTAATAGTAAGTCCAAACTTATCTAACTCCTTGCACACGTTTCTCAAATGCTCCATGTGTGTTTCATCATTTTTGGAGAACACCAAGATATCGTCTTGGAAACACTTCACGTACTCACTCATGTCCTTAAATATATGGTACATAGATCTCTGAAAAACAGAGGCTGCTGACGCCAAACCGAACGGCATCCGTTTGAACTGGAACAAACCCTGGGGTGTGATAAAAGCAGTGAGATGGCGTGACTCCTCTGCTAACACAACCTGATGATACGCCGATCTCAAATCCAACGTGGAAAATATCATACCACCTCCCAGCATACTCACGACCTCGTTGATATTGGGCAGGGGATGACAGTCTACCACTATGTTTGCATTTAGTGCTCTCAAATCTATGCACAACCTCAGAGATTTGTCAGGTTTGCGTGCCAAAACCATTGGCGAAACCCATTCGGATGACTCTATTTCTTCTATGACATCATTCTTTAACATATCATTCAGTGCATCACTTAATTCTTCTCTAACATTAAGTGGTACTGGTCTAAGTTTCTGTACAACCGGCATAGCTCGTTGTTTAAGCTTAATAACATGAGTGAACCCACTTAATTTACCTAATTTGTCTGAAAACACACTAGGAAACTCATCAGATAGAGTCTTCCAAACATTACTCTCTTCTACTGATCTGATTTTATCCTCTGACATATCACAATCATATGACACCATGACAGGATCTTTGTTGCGTGGATTCAACGTAATGTGAAGTCTGAATTGATCCCGCCACCCCAACACATTCACTCCCTTCACAACCACATACAGTTTGATAAATGCAGATTGATCTTTAAAATACATCATGGAGGCAATGTACCCTATAAAATCAATACTAGAACCATTAAAACCTTTTGCCATGACATCGGGGGGACACAATTCACTCTTAGAAATAATATTCTTGTACATTTCATCAAAATACCTTTCAGTTATGATGGTCCAAGGAGACCCCGAGTCAGCCATCAACTCTAACTCTACTCCTTTAAACCTAACGGAACATTTTGGAGACTCCAAATAATCCTCTTCAAGCAGACTTATACTTATAATAGACACAATCATCCCACTTACTCTGTTGGGTTCATCAGACACAACACGTTCATATCTAACTAAACTTGAATCATAGTCTGTTTCATCTCTCACGCAAGAAACTTCTTTTTTCTTGAAATAATTACCTTTATCCCCAGTTTTCTTTCTGTCTTCTCTACATGAGTTAGAAAAATGACCCACTTTTCCACACTTGTTGCACTCCTTGCCCAAAGCAGGACAAAATTTAAACGTAGCAACATGATTGTAACTCCCACATCTAAAACATACGATGCGGTTACGTGGTCCAAACTTATGACTTGGGGAACTTCTTGCAACATTGTTCATTGCACACACTTCTTCAGTTAACTTATCACTCTTACTACTCTTATTGCTTGTCTCCTCTATCGTTTTCATCCATTTGTTAGACTGTTCAAAAGCTTTAGCGGTTGAGATACACTCCAACAAGGTTGGGTTGCCTACAATCCACAACTGTTCTTGTGTTTTTTTGCATTTAACATTCACAATGATATTATCTCTAAGCATCTCATCTGTCATATTACCAAAATTACATGGCATAACTAGAGCTCTCAAACCTGTTAGAAAATCATCAAACGATTCATTTTCCTTTTGTGTTCTAGTATAAAACTTGTACCGGTTTAAAGCTAGACTAGTGGTGGGTTTAAAGCGTGTTTCTACACGAAGCATAGCTTCATCAAAAACCCCATTATCACCAGGAACGGATGGTAAATTTCTGAAAATAGCTTGCCCCTCGGATCCCAAACAATGTAAAAAGATGTTTTTCTTCCTTTCATTTCCCATCCTTTCTCCATCAATGGCTTTTAAATAAGTCATAAACTCCTCCTTCCATCTGTTCCACGGAATTGGAGGATCACCCTTGTTTTGCAAAAACTTTGAAGGAGGATCGAACTGCATGTTAATTAATAAATGCAAGTATCACAGCAATGAACAACAACAAAAAAAAATAATAGCAATATAACAATATAAATAATAGTAATGCACTAAGAACTAAGTTGCACTAACTGCTACAACTTAATGACAAATAAGTTAATGAGTACACAGGCTGTGTACATCAGCGAAATTGAAATGATCAACAGCGTAGGATTCAAACTTGTGACCTGTGGTAATTTTCTTGAACTCAGTTTGAAATAATAATTACGTTGTTTAAATCAGTTTCACACGCGTTGCTAACACCTTCAGGCAAACGCGTTTCCCAAGTACCTTCAACAACGTTGTAACTCAAAACTCGCTCTTCAGTAGCGCTTGGTCGTAGCGTTAAGTTTTGTTTAGAAGTACCTTCAGTTTTAAACAGTGCTCGCTCTTCGCAGCACCCGGCAGTAGACGAAGACAAAGTAAACAAATATGGCCGCTACCGACGCATTGCGCATTACGTCATGCGCTGCGTGCAGCTTCCTCCGTTGCCATAGGTACAGCTTGTCTCACAGCGCATGCGTTACCTTGGATACAGCTTTTTCGGCGGGCTGCAAACGAAGAGTCCGTTTTTTGAAGGTAAACACTCTTAAAAATAGAGTATTAGTTATTAAAATCTGTAGGATTACCCAGGAACGGTTCCAAAACAACGCAATTTCTGTAAAATGGCAAGAAATCTGGAGGCTTGTAGTAAATTGTAATTCCTTGAAATAAATCCACAATGAAGAAGTAGAAAAACGAATCCTTTGTTGAATCTTTTCCAGATAGGTCACATTCCAGATCACACTTGAAACGATGGTTTCTGGAGGAAAAACAAAGTACTTTTGGAGAATAAATCCTAAATCCAAAAGCTTCTGGAAAAGGGTAAATACTGCAAACAGCTCAAAAATTTCCCAATATTCCAGTTTTGTACCACACCTGTGCTGCTGATGTAGAAGTAGTAGGTACTGGTCACCCTCGTCGCCAATTTTGTAATAAATAAAGAGAAATCCAAGATATATAGATAAGTCCAGGATTTATTCAGCTGCAGCACAGTACTTCCAACCATCAAGTTAACAATCCCAGTATATCTTTTCAGATCATAACAATTCTAAATGGAACCACTTGAATGGTGTGCATGTGCAACATAGGACAAAGGTTCTATTAAAAGGGAAATATATACAGGGTTAGTTTAAAAGGGAAATACCAAGAAGTCAGAATATAACAAGTTTCCTATCATAGGATAACATAACAGACAAAGGTTTACAACCCGGTTCCCACAGTAAATATCATAGGGGGTCGCTTTCATGTATTCAGGGCCCGGAACATAATTACAGTAACATTTGGCAGTTCCCAACTGTAAAAGTACATCTTCCCACCATTAGTACATTCCAATCAGTAGTAAACGAGTCGAGGAAGAGACAGAAACAGGTGCAGAGGAAGACGAGGACAGTGAACAGATCGAAGAGGGTGTAAAAGGGGTGGTACCAGGGAACACGAGTTGCAGGCATCAAAGGGGACGTGCCTAATGAATGCACAACTAAGACAATAGACCGGCACGGCAAGATGAGCCTCGAGCGGGGCCATCTGCCTTACAGTGCCATCCCCCTCATCATAAAGACACCTTCAAAGGAACACGTGTCTTCCGCAAGAGTTTGGGAATCCCAGGGTCGCGAAGCGGACAGTGTCCGTTCGCTGGCTACTTGAGGGCAAGAAACAAAATGGATGCTGTATCTAAGATGGAACCCGTGGGCTCAGATGAAGAAACCCACGAAACAAAACGAACGGTTTAGGCTAGCACAGCGAAAACGCGTACACCCACTAAACACGTCATTTGCGGTTCATAGATACCAGACTCGACCATATTCGTGCGAGTCGAAAACATCACTTACAATTGTCACGGAACCTCAGACGCTCCTTTTGCCCTCAAGTAGGCAAGCACTAGTCGGAATCGAAATCGATCTCGATATTCATCAGACCATCTAGATGCTGCTGCAACATAATTCTATCCATCAGAGTTCCTTTGGTAACAGGCGGTTGCCTTATACACGTCGTAGCACAGAGTCCACATAAGGCAGGACCACACTGCACACAAAGACAACACGTGAACAGGAATGCTACAACAACCCCGATGATCATCAGAATCTTCCAACCCCAAGTCGACATTAGGCCCCAAAACCGCCAGAGTAGTGTCCAATCCCCTACGTCCACGTGTATGGACTCAGAGATCTTATGCAACTTCGAGATGGTTTGATAGACAGTCGGAGCGTTGTCTGGAATGAAAATACAACAACTCGAATGGATCACCTTACATACTCCACCTCGATCTGCTAAGACAACGTCTAAAACCATACGATTTTGTAACGTCATCAATCTATCCGCCTGAAGCTCTGCTGTGATATTACCAAGGGCACTGGCGGTGATGTTAGCGGTCGATTCCACCACTCGAGTCAACTGTCTCAAGTTCCTACTATTGATCATAGGCCCCCAAAACGGCAAGAAACCCTTGAAAAAGTCTCCTGCCTCTTGACCGGCAGTGTCCTCTTTGCTAATCACGCCCCTCACAACTCTGGTCTTGTGGTAATCGGAGGCGACTGTAAAAGTCGGTGGCAACAAATTTGCAATATAACAGGTGCCCGCAAAGTCAAGGGGCAACCATGTATATGCACGGTCATAACAGACAAAGTACGTACCCTTGGCAGTCAGGAGAACAGGGGAAGAGAGCATTGGTAGGACATACGTCTCAGAGCAAGCACTCTCTCCAAGGTGAGCTCTCGGGCTTTGGCCACGGCCTTTTAGACAGAAATTACCAAGGTGGGGTACGATCCATATTGGAGACGAGCTTTTGAGCTGTCTTTCGCCCAGGAGCGCACTATACTCAACCTCACTGAGATCCCTATAGGCTCGCACCTCTTCCTCCGGGATGAGCGACGGCTCATAGATATCCCTATCTAAATCAGCGATCGCTAATGACAAAGGCTTATGGTACGGACCGGGACCAAAGCGTGGAGAACGTGGCTCTCGATTGGGGTAAGAATCTAGTGCACTTCGAAACATTGTTTGGAATGCTCGAGCTGAACCCAGGGAACTATAAGGAAGGACCAAGTACGGAATGCCCTTATCGGTGGTATGTGGCATTAATCCACACACCCAACAATTGGTAGTGTTCATCACCAACTGATGCTGGTGAATGAGCTGAACGAAGGAATTGTTCATGAATTCCGCACGTCTAACCTGTTCGTGTTGGGGTAAGATGTGGAAGGAATGAGGAGAAACAGTGGAGGTAAGTTTAGGTTCAGAAGAAGGGGTAGGTGAGGCAGAAGGCAACAATGACTGTATCATGTAATACACCCCACCCACCAATAACGAGGAAACAGTTAAAAACAGAAGGAACACCTGAAACATGAAGCATTTTGTACGTGCAATTTTTCGCAACTTGAATCTTTGGGCCTGAGCCTTTTCCAATTCCGACAGCTTCGAGAAAGCCATCCTCTAAAACCGTCCGCTACGTTCTTGACGCACTTCGTTCTGTGTAGCAGCAGTCAATCCCCAGGAGTTCCTAGGAATCAACGGTCTCTGACCTAGTGTCAAGACCTACTAACCAGAAGGAAGTACCCGCGCGGCCCTACGGTCCACCCGGATGTAAGGTATTTTTTAATCAACAATATATACAAAATCTCCTAGCTGTGGAAACAAAAACACATACATAGAAAAAGGCTCAAAATTTACAAAATCACAATTATGCAAGTGTGTTCAAACTCTGTAATGGCAATGGGGTGACGTGGATGTCAGGGGAGAAAGCAAAGATATTTTATTTATTTGTCTCTGGTGTTGGAGCGGAGAAAATATCGGCTTCTCCCAGGACGAGTCTGTTCGTCAAACAATTGATCCGATGATGAGACAGAGTTCTGTTGATCAGCCAATTGTTCAGATCCTGAGTTTTGTGATGACAAATGTTCAACAATGTCGTTCTGCTGCACTGAGGTCTCTCCGACAGGCTGAGCGTCGCTGAATGGAACAAAGTTCGGCACAGTTTCGACTTCAGACGAGGCGATGCCCTTCCTAGCCCACGAGTCTGCTGGTAAAGGTATAGGTACCTTTTTGGTATGGGTGGCGTGCACCCAGTTCTTACGCCCTTCTAAACGAACAGCAGTCCTCGTGGCAAGGAGCACTTGGTAGGGTCCGGTACAACGAGGCTCAAGGTTGCGCTTCCGGCCAAAATTCCTCGTCACCACCCAGTCTCCGGGCTGGAGCTGGTGGCCTGGACCCTCCGTCTGCGTCGGCAGTGCTTCAAAGACCTGTTGGTGAATTAACCTCAGTTTAGCAGTCAGATCATGAAGATAATCGATCAACATTGGGTACTCAAGATCAGAGAACACACTGGGTCTAAGGACCCCCCAAACATTGGCAGGGCGGCCGAACACAATCTCATAGGGACTGAGCCCTACTCAGGAGTGTACAGTCGCCCTGGTTGACAGAAGAGCTAAGGGCAAAGCGTCAGGCCACGAGAGACCAGTCGTAGCCTGAATCTTCGCTAATTTCAATTTAAGGGTGTCATTTTACCCTTCAACCAAACCTGCTGACAGGGGATGATTGGCGCTGTGGAATTTCTGTGTAATTCCAAGGCCCTTACACACACTCTTCATCACACTCCCCACAAACTCACTCCCGTTATCGGACCATACAACCCGTGGCATTCCATATCGAGGAAAATATTCCTTCAGTAGGATTTTCGCAGTGGACAGAGCAGTGTTGTCTTTGAGAGGGTAGGCTTCAATCCATCGGGAGAATGCGCAAACCACAACTAAAACGTACTTCAGGTTATTGCATCACTCCATATGGATTAAGTCTAGCTGAATCACCTCAAAGGGACATGAAGAGGGAGCAAAATGGCCAGGGGGTGTAGGAGTTCCCTTACCAGGATTGTACATCATACATATCATACAATTCTTAACCAATCTTTCAGCACACTTAGCAATACCATCATTCTTCCATACAGGGGACAATAACTTGCAGATACCTTTCACACTAATATGTGCCAAGCCGTGTGCCATCGTCACAACAGCCAGTACATACGCATCCGGCAACATCCATCTCTTATTCTCCGACAAATCGATCCAGCAGCCATTCGCATCCAACTTTCCCGTACTCTCTTTCCACTTCGTCTTTTCAGACTCAGTGGCCTCGTTCTGAATCGCTTTCACACTCTCGATAGTGTCCTCACACATACCAGTTTCTGCAGGCCACCTTACCGAACTCGCCACATACATTTTAGTGCTAAGATTCCGGGCGTCTCCTTAGCAATCTCATCCGCAAACGCATTGCCACGACCAACATCATCTGTCACCTTACGGTGTGCACTACATTTAATAATCGCCACCTGCTCGGGCAATGTAAGTGCATCCAAAAGATCATTCACAAGCTGTCCATGCTGAATCTTTGTACCATGCGATGTCATAAAACCTCTCTCTCTCCACAAACGTCCAAAACTGTGAGCAACACCAAATGCATACTGGCTGTCCGTAAACACATTCACCCGTTTCCCTTTCGACAACACACACGCTCTAGTCAAAGCAATCAGCTCTGCCACCTGAGCAGAATTCTGATTCTGTCTCGCAGTTTCCACAACCGTACTCAATGTCACCACAGCATACGCAGTCGTCACATCACCATTCGGCAACTTAAAACACGACCCATCCACATACAAGGTCCCATCGGGGTCTTCCAATGGAGTATTTTTCAAGTCAACACGACCTTTTGTTTCCTCCTCAGTTCGTAAGTAGCAGTCATGAGGTGTTACCTCGTCTGATTCCATACTGATTGGCAACAAAGTCGCCATGTTCAGGACATTACAGCGTTTTATTTGAATGCGACTTGCCAAAAGTGTCAGCTCATACCCAGACAACCTTGCACTCGTCAGGTGTTGGGTTTTCGTACGATTCAAGAGAGTGTCAACTGCATGCGGAACCATAACCGTAAGCATATTATCCATGACCAATCCTGCAGATTGTCAGATGGACACCGCAGCTGCCGCTGTTGCTCTCAACCAACTCGGCAATGCTCTAGCTACTGAGTCCAAGGTCGAGGAAAAATATGCACATGGACGCTGCTTACCACCAAATTGTTGCGTTAGAACACTCAACGCACAACCTTCCCTCTCGTGAACGTATAGTGTAAACGGCTTACTGTAGTCAGGAGTACCTAACACAGGGGCCGAACACAACGCATCACGCAATTCAGAAAAACTTTTCTGACATTCTTCCGTCCATGGTAAAGGAGTTGGAACATCCTTGCATGTAAGAGCCACCAATGGTTTTGCTAGCAATGAAAAATTTGGAATCCATTGCCTGCAGTATGACGTGATACCTAAAAAGGCACGCACATCTCTCTGAGTTGTTGGCACAGTCATTCGAGCAATCGCTGCAATTCTCTCTGGGGTCAACCTTCTTCCCTCCTTTGACAATAAGTGACCTAGATAGGTTACTTCTTGGCAACAATATTGCAGTTTAGAAGGTGACACCTTGTGATGTAAGTCACAGAGATGCTGCAACAACGACACCGTAGCAATTTTGCAAATGTCCTGAGTGTCTGCAGCCACCAATAAGTCATCGACATATTGGATTAAGGCCGCACCGGCCGGCAACACAAACGCATCAAGTTGGCTCTTCAAGGCTTGGCTGTATATCGATGGACTCTCACAGTAGCCCTGAGGAGCGCGTTCAAACCTAAAGCTGCGGCCACCAAGGGAGAAACCGAAAAGGTCCCTACTCTCCTCAGCAATCGGAATGCTGAAGAAGGCATTCTTCAGATCGATCACCGAGAACCAAGATGCAGAGGCTGGAATCAGAGTCAGTAGAGCCGTAATGTCGGGCACCACAGGGAACTGAGGAATCACAATTTTATTCACCTCCCGTAAATCGATGACAAAACGATAAACACGGGGCTTTGATGGATCAGTGCGCTTCACAATGGGTAGAACAGGGCTATTGCACACGTTTCCCCGAGTTTCCTCGATAACATCTTTCTCAATCAAATCGTAGATGATAGCCAACAGTGCTCGCTCACCATCAAGGGAGATACGATACTGGGGAATACGTGGCAATCGCACATTAGATTTCAAGTGAACAACATAAGGGGAGATGTCAAGCAGGCCCACGTCATTGGGACCTGTTGCCCACAAAATGCAGGAAGAGAACTCAATTCCGGTGGAAGCTTGTCGATGGATAAGTACATAGGCGAGACAACTTTCTCACTCCCGCAGGAGAACAATACAAAGTCGCATACAGACGTTTCAGCAAATCCAGGCCCAAGAGATTCTCACCACAACCAGTAGTCAAAATCAAAGGAGCTTGCAGCTCACGAGGCCCAATGACAAGGGGCAAGGGGCACAAAACCGGATTGCTAACAGGGGCGCCAGAGAATCCAACGGAAACATTTGTTAAGCCAGACAAAGGTGCGCCAGGGAGTTTCGAATGCATGATGGAACTTTTCGCTGCACCAGTGTCCAACAGAAAAGGCTCAACGACGCCCGAGGTGGCAACTGCGACGTAAGGCCCTCTCTGATCAACCGGAACTGATACTACTCCCTCTCCTTGTCTATGGCTGTCCTAGTAATTACCATCGTCAGTACCCTGATCGACGTAATAATCGTCCACATTGTACTGCGCAGATCTTCCTTGCGACGATCCACGCTGATCGAAACAATTATTAGAATCAGAAGAATTATTAGAATGATCATTTTGAGCACCGCGGCCTCTACCTCGTGAAGCCTGTTGAGGACCACTACGACCTCCTCTAGATGAATTACCACTATTTCGATCACGCAAAACTGGACAATCGAATTTCAAATGACCCTCTCCCCTACAATAGGCACACTGATTGTACCCCAATGTAGATCTCTGCGAAGAGGAGTCATTTCGTGATTGCGACCTATTCGACTGAGACTGCGATCGATTCGGCTGTTGTGAATCATTCTGATTCGAACGTGGAGGATACGCTTGCTGCAACAACACTTTAGTTTTGAGTTCTTTCGTCTTTTTATCGGCACGATCATTTTCCTCTTTCTCCCTATTCTCATAATATTGGGCCGTGGCCAATATTTGAGCAGAAGTGGAAACAGCCCACGCACTTTCTGAATTCCGTAATTTGTTGCTTAAATCCGGCAACAAATTTGATATAAACTTGTCCACAAACAATCGCTGACCTCCCTCGGTACCCATATCTTGACCACTATGATCAATGAATGCCTCCTCAAATCTCGTAAAGAAATCAGAGACACTCTCATCCTTCTTTTGCTTGCAAGCGGACAGTTTGTCCCAATTCACCTTCATAGCTGGCATAAGCGTTTTCATAAGGGTAATAATTCTCTGGGGCAAAGCCGTAATTAACTGTTCAGGCTTAGCCCCACCAACTTGTCGTGTATCCGCCGCTATAAGAGCAGCCCAATCACCACCTAATTCTGCTACATGATTTTCTTGACGAATTTTCGCCCAAACCGGTTGCGGAAATACGTTACCGAACAACATATCGATGTCAGCAAGGTTCATTATCGTAGCATCCACTAGCTGCGATAATTCTTTATAGTATCCTGCAGGATTTTTGCGAGGGTCGGGCAAAGATTGCTTCACCTGCAATACTTCCGATCGCTTCCACGGAAGATGTATCCACACTCTCTGGAAGTGTGGCAGGATCGGCGGAGCAGCACCAGGGTTACCTGGCATCCACACTGGTGGAACTTCACGCATGGGATACTGACCAGGCGCTGCTGGTGGTTCCTCAATGTCTTCTAAAAACAATGCCAGAGGCATTATAGAAGGGCGAAAAGACAGCAACTGCTCGACAGCACGTCGAACATTGCTACCCACCAGTATTCCGCTCGCAAACTGGAGCTGGAGATTAGTCAGAGCAGTCAATACATCGTTGGACGCATCAGCCGATATTTGATCACGTAAAAACTTGCACATTTCTTCAAACACGAACCCTTGTGTTGGTATGTTGAATTGACAGAACGTATCAAGCACCACACGTGGAGGATTCCTAAGGGGGTATCTAATCCAACCCATCGCCATATTATACAGCGAGTCACGTTCCCTACTACCGGGAAGCTGACTTCGCCTTTGAGGACCATCAGAACCAGCGGACTCAAGAACCGGTCCAAGAGAAGTGAAAAAGTTAGCAGCAACAGAGGGGTCACGACGTCGAGAAGATGGGGAAGAAGAGTAACACAACGGGGTAACAAGAGAAGTGTCAGGAACAGAAGGGACAGCCGGAGTAACCAGAACAGTAGGAGCAGCAGGAACAGGAGCATGAGGAAGTACAAGTGGGGGAGCAGTAGGGACGGGAGCAGGTAATGGAGCGGGAACAGGTTGAAGAACGGGAACAGGTTGGGGTACAGGAACAGGAGCAGGTGGAGGAACAGGGACAGGGGAACCACAGGAACTGCGGTACCCTGTGCGTACGGAGGTGGTGACTTCAAGAGATAGGACAACAAGGGGTCTTCTACTACTTCCTCCTGCTTATCCGTACCCGTCGGTAAAGCGGGGTAACACTATAGTCATACGTTGCAATCTATCGAAAACTTCCTTTTCCTTTTCCTTTTCCTTTTCCTCCTTATCTCGCTGGAACTGCTCTGCGTTTCTTACCGTTGTAACAATTCCTTCTCTCTTATTACATTTAATCTGCTTGATTTCTCTCTGCTTGGCTTCTTTACACCATAACCGAAAGGAATCAAACATGGCCGGCCTTGCTTTTCTCTGGAACAATTTAGCTTCAAGATTATCTAAAATCGGGGCCTCAAAACTACCATGAGGTGGCCAACTAAGGACACCGTCTTTTTTAGTGTAACAAACCCAACACTCATTGAATGTAGTAGGGCCCAAACCGTGTCGACTGTACAACTCGTAAGTTGGAGTTCCAACCGGAGGTATCGGACACGAGTCCTCCAGTCGGGAATCCGCACCACAACTTCTAAAGCAACTGAACAAAGTACTACGGCTAGGCATCGTGCACACTAACCGAGTTTCACAAACGTCAAGGGTTATAGGATTGCAATGTCCCTGCAAAGAGCAAAAACCCTCGGTTTTTGGCGACTGCAGACGTCAAATATCACAACAAAGAACAAAATACCAAGAACTACAAATGCAATGGAACCATGCAACAACTAAGCACCCACAACGAAGGACTCTGGGAGCGACCCACAAATACTTAACTCAAAAATCAATGGCGTCACCAGGAAGGCCCGTCAATCGTCTCGCTGTACCAAGGTCTACGCCAGGCACCAAAACAGGTCTACAGTCAGGGCAGCAGTCCGTCGCAGCCGTCAGGAGGCGGGGATCTTCGCGGGAAAAGTCGTCGGGCCACTTGTTTCGACAACAGGATCGATGAAGCGGGGTGCACCTTCCCTCGGAGATTTCACACGAAGTTCCTCACGATCGTCGGGCTTTGGACCGGTACCACTGATGCAGCCCTACGTTGGGCGCCAACTGAAGGACTGGGTTTTTCTAAGACCCAGCGGTGCCAGGGATAACACCTAAAACCTTCGTGGGTAACCTGTTCCGGCGTACAAATGACAGAGACACGGGACACTTCCTTTGGCGTCAAAGATTCGAGGTTTATTACTGCAGGGAACACAGAAGTCACGAGAAGTACATAGCATGTAAGTTCGCGGAGACTGCTTCAAATTGTATCTGTGGATCGCTCCTTTTATACAGTTTCCTATCATAGGATAACATAACAGACAAAGGTTTACAACCCGGTTCCCACAGTAAATATCATAGGGGGTCGCTTTCATGTATTCAGGGCCCGGAACATAATTACAGTAACATTTGGCAGTTCCCAACTGTAAAAGTACATCTTCCCACCATTAGTACATTCCAATCAGTAGTAAACGAGTCGAGGAAGAGACAGAAACAGGTGCAGAGGAAGACGAGGACAGTGAACAGATCGAAGAGGGTGTAAAAGGGGTGGTACCAGGGAACACGAGTTGCAGGCATCAAAGGGGACGTGCCTAATGAATGCACAACTAAGACAATAGACCGGCACGGCAAGATGAGCCTCGAGCGGGGACATCTGCCTTACAGTGCCATCCCCCTCATCATAAAGACACCTTCAAAGGAACACGTGTCTTCCGCAAGAGTTTGGGAATCCCAGGGTCGCGAAGCGGACAGCGTCCGTTCGCTGGCTACTTGAGGGCAAGAAACAAAATGGATGCTGTATCTAAGATGGAACCCGTGGGCTCAGATGAAGAAACCCACGAAACAAAACGAACGGTTTAGGCCAGCACAGCGAAAACGCGTACACCCACTAAACACGTCATTTGCGGTTCATAGATACCAGACTCGACCATATTCGTGCGAGTCGAAAACATCACTTACAATTGTCACGGAACCTCAGAGCAAGAAGACTCGCGCTTGTCACTCTCCTCAGCCGAGGAGCCAGAATCATTTGAATCCCAGATATTACCATCCCACTCGTCGGGGTTCCAATCCAGTCCGGCTTTCGCCACGACCAGACGCACTTTCCGTTTACAAACACGACCACTACGGTTTCTATATTTGTATTTCGCAATTCGAACAGCAGCCCTTTCGGCTATAGTCTGATACCAGGCCGTTGTCGAAATCGTTGCAAAATGTCACTAACTTCCTGTTGAGTAAAATCTTCAATACTATCCAAATGAACACCATTCGGATTACCAGGAGCCTGTTGTAATTTGCGTCGAAAAACAGGATGCGCAGAAACCTCCGGACGAGCATCCTAAGAAGCCCGATCCATAGATTTAGAGGAACAATCAAGATTAGGTACGTCACCAGAACGGGAAGAGCGACCACGGTCGCTAGAACCATCGTCATTGTCACAAGAAGCAGATTTACAATCACGTCCAGAGCGAGAAGACTCGCGTTTGTCACTCTCCTCAGCCGAGGAGCCAGAATCATTTGAATCCCAGATATTACCATCCCACTCGTCGGGGTTCCAATCCAGTCCGGCTTTCGCCACGACCAGACGCACTTTCCGTTTACAAACACGACCACGACGGTTTCTATATTTGTATTTCGCAATTCGAACAGCAGCCCTTTCGGCTATAGTCTGATACGTCTCAAGTTTGTCGGCAAGCAATTTATTTTGACATCGCAAAAGAGTATGTGCATTCTGCACTTCAACAAACTTTTCCACCATATCAACAAATCGCTTCTGTAATTTTACAAATTTCTCATGAAGCATTCTGTATGCAGTCAGCACAATCCAACCTCTGCGTCCCAAATAGGAAGCTCATCACCCTTCACTACTGGAGCCTTTTGCAAGCAAGAAACCACATCAGTAGGCTCCGCCTGCTCCAAACAAGAAGTCCAATTCTCACTCAAACCAGTAGAATCGGCCCACTCACGGGCCAAGGCCTCGTAAGGCGTTGATTCCCAGCCAAGAATTTTCAACAGGCAATTTGAAAGTAGATTTCGATTTACGCGAAAACATTTTGACACACAAAAAATATATACACAATTATCAACAAAGAAAATACGTACGAGCCGAGCGCAAACCAACAAGATGAAAACGATACAGCACACACAGGCTTTGTAAACAGTTCGTGACGCCAGATGTAACGACCGGATTCTCGAACCAGATGGGATCAGCTCCTGAGAGCCCCTCCAACCCAGTCGGAACGTAATCACCTCCCTCCTTAGAACGTATTTACAATAGGTATATGTATATGTATGTACATCTCGTACCTAAGGATGGGGAAAATAGCAATACATATGCATAGGTTTTCTACAATATCCCATTCATACCAACTAGTCTCACGGCCACTTAGGCCCAGACTTATCTACCCTGGGGCAGTTCAGATTATGTACCATTACACACTGATCACCATCAGTGCTCACTCGACACGCAATCCGGCATGCCATACACACTGAGCTGCAGCCCCAGTGCTCTCTTTTTATCCGGTCCACAATCCGGCGGACCTAAACACTGGTTTCCCTCCCAGTGCTCGCTTACTTACAACCCGATCCGCAATCCGGCGGATCTACGCACCAGTCTCCCACCTGGTGTTCTCATTAACGCCGCTTACCAACGACGATCACTCTCCTATGAATACCTTTGGAAGGAATCTCTCATTGGCTACTCGGGATGATGCTACAATAACAGGAATTAGCACAGCTTTCCAATTTGAATCATGTACCTTCTGCTCTCAGCATCAAATGGTCCCTCTCTCCCTCATTATTCAGTCACCTCTTACCTGACCGGGATTTACATCTGTTCATGAAAACGATGTCTGACTAGAAGACCAGGTTACCCTGATTGAACAAGAATACAAGGCACATGTCGGTTCACTAAGAACTGGGGTATTTTATTACAATAATTATAAACACAGCACTATACTATAACATATATCCTGCAAAGGAAAGTGAAAGGTTAGAATGTGCACATTATAGGACAGAGGTCACCTTGTGAGCACGAAGTCGGGGTTCAACAGTCATCTAGGTTCTCTTCTCGTCTGTGCCTTGGCTCATCTCGGAATCACACCTCAGCAGTCACGAGTACACGTCTGCACCGCTATGCCTGTCTCCTCTGCTTCCCTCCAAGTCACTGGAACCTTCCTCTTTATTATCTGCTGTCTCTCTCTGTCTCTGATCGCTCTGCGCTACTTCTCCTTCTTCTTCAATCTTTCCCAGAGAGTATCAGCTTCATGATCTTTCTCGGACTTCAAGATGGCGACTGTCTGCCTGGAAATAATTAATGGCATTGATGCTAACGGCTAGCTGCCGCCTACAGACTGACTGACTCACTGCCTAACACTTTCGCTAATATGGAAGCTTGTCCTTTCATGGAAAGTTACGGCCAGTAACCTGCCTCCCACCAAATTCTTGTACCTCCCCGTACCAAGGACACGTTCCCAGCTGGCCAGCCTGATGTTGTGTCTTCGGAGTGGAGAAAAATACAGTCTTTCGATAAGGGCCAGCCTGAGCCGGTTCTCTCCAAGCGAACAACACTTCGAAACTAAAACATTACACTTGGCCTAGAAGCATCTTAAGCTGCCGGGGCAGAAAGCAAGATGGAGTCTCTCCCGTTTGAGGCCTACAAGGCCCGAAATAAGCATAACTCCATAGAAGGTATACTAACACTCTTGCAAAAGGACGGATTATCACTAATACTAATGAATCTATCCCATAGCTTAAGTTTATAAGCCCTGATCTAAGGAAAAGGGTACGAAAATGCATTACTGTGCCTTATGAATAGGCCCTGTTTATAGTTCTAATCCCTGCACTAGAAGGGTAATAGGCTGGAGTCACCTTCAATCATTCTCCCTCAAAGGAGGGCCGAAAAAGTCGGTCAGAACAGAGATTACCATTGACAATGTCAGAAAGACCTGTCATTGAATGGATAATACACGGTATTATCACAATTCCCATGAACTCTGAATTCGGCCTTCAGTTTTGATCAACAAAAACTACTAAAAAGCGTTTGGAACTCTATTTTCCCGCTCCCCATGAGAATTTTTTTTTTGAATCAGACATTTTTCAAAATATTTACCTTTTTTCTGGCGCACGTACTTTGCTTAAAGTAGAACTATTCATAAAGAACAGAGCTTCTATTTTTAGTAAGATCTAGAGAAAAAACTTTACCTCAAGCCTCTAGCACATTTTACAGCAATTGTATTTAATATGTGATGAAATAGTCTCGCCCTTCTTTTCTGTATTTAGAGACATTTCATGTGTAATTCTTCGCAAAGTCGTTCAACTGAATATATATGCAATATTTTTTTGAATGATTACTATGCTTGATAACGTACAGTACCAATTAAATTCCATGTATTTCAAGTACACCATTTCAAATGCAAAATGTATTTTGGGGTGGGTATGTCAAGTCAAGTCAAGTCATAACATTTATATAGCGCACTACATACCCGGGGGGTTTCAAGGCGCTTAGGAAGGGGAGGAGGATTATTTGTCAAATATCCACGTTTTAAGTTGCTTTCTGAACGCTAGGTGATTCTGGGTGAGGCGAAGGTAAGCGGGGAGAGAGTTCCATGTTTTGGCAGCCAGGTATGAGAAGGATCTGCCTCCCATGGTGGCCTTGTTGATGCGAGGTACAGTGGCGAAGGCTTGGCTGGAAGAGCGAAGTTGGCGGGAGGGGGTATAAAAGGACAGTCGAGAGTTGAGGCACTCTGGTCCGATGTCGTAGAGTGATTTGTGTGCGTGGGTAAGCAGTCGGAAAGTAATCCTCTTATTGACGGGTAGCCAGTGGAGGTCTTTAAGGTGACCAGAGATGTGTTCGTTGCGTGGGATGTCTAATATGATCCTGGCTGAGGCGTTTTGGATTCGTTGTAGTTTCTTCTGGAGTTTTGCGGTAGTACCTGCGTAGAGGGTGTTTCCGTAGTCCAGTCGGCTCGTGACCAGAGCGTGGGTGACAGTTTTCCTTGTTTCGGAGGGGATCCAGCGAAATGTTTTTCTGAGCATGCGAAGAATGTTAAAGCAGGAAGAGGATACGGCGCTGACTTGTCTGTTCATTGAGAGTGAAGAATCCAAGATGACGCCTAGGTTCCGTGCGTGGTCTGTCGGGATCGGTGCTTTTCCGAGGGCTTCCGGCCACCAAGAGTCGTCCCATGCAGAGGGGGATTTACCTAAGATGAGGACTTCTGTTTTGTCTGAGTTCAGTTTCAGACGGCTTTGTTTCATCCATTCTGCGACTTCTTTCATTCCTTCGTGTAGGTTAGTTTTGGCGGTGCTGGGGTCCTTGGTGAGAGATAGGATCAGTTGAGTGTCATCCGCGTAAGAGATGATGTTGAGGTTGTGTTGGCGGGCGATAGCCGCGAGGGGGCTCATGTATACGTTGAAGAGGGTGGGACTGAGTGAGGATCCTTGTGGTACGCCGCAGATGATTTCAGAGGCCTCGGACTTGAATGGTGGGAGGCGGACTCTCTGGGTTCTTCCGGTGAGGAACGAGGTGATCCATTCCAGTGCCTTTCCTTGGATTCCGATGTTTCTGAGGCGTTGTAAAAGGGTGCTGTGGCAAACTGTGTCGAAGGCTGCAGAGAGGTCGAGGAGGATGAGGGCGACTGTGTCTCCATTGTCCAGTAGAGTTCGAATGTCGTCTGTTGCTGCGATGAGGGCGGTCTCAGTGCTGTGTTTGGCTCGGAAGCCAGATTGTGAGGGGTCGAGTGATTTGTTGGCTTCGAGGAAGGTAGCGAGCTGGTTGTTGACAGCTTTCTCGATGACTTTGGCCGGGAATGGAAGAAGCGAGATGGGGCGGTAGTTTTTGAGTTCGGTGGGGTCTGCTGTTGGTTTTTTCAGAAGGGCGGTGAGTTCAGCGTGTTTCCAGTCTTCTGGGAAGGTAGCGGAGTTGAAGGAGCAGTTGATGACGTCTCGGAGGTGCGGAGCTATGACGGAGTCTGCTTTGTTGAAGATGTGATGAGGACATGGGTCTGTGGGGGATCCAGAGTGGATGGAATTCATCAGGCGGATGGTGTCCTCAGTGGAGATTGGGTTCCAGGCGTTGAGGGTGTTAACGGGGGGAAGATGGTCAGCTGATGGTAGGGTGGGTTGGCTTCCGGGTTGGTTGTCAAAGCTGTTGTGGATGTCAGCAATCTTGTTGTGGAAAAAAGAGGCTAGGGAATCGCAGAGGGTTTGAGAGGGGGTGATGTCGTTGGAGTTGGCGATGGACATAAATTCGTGGAGTGGGTGTTGTATTCTATCTAGGACCCCGATCAATATTGTGACCTCTTCAGTAACTCGTCTCTGCATCTCATTACAGTACATGACACAGCAGAAGCCACTTCCTTAGATTCCTAGATAACACACAGAGTTCTTTCAACAGCTAAAAACCCCAGCAACCTGGGAAAGCCCTGCTTGCTTTGTTTTGATTAGTAATAGAACTCTTGCGAGCACTGTAAGAACGACCAGTTCTTAGTGACATCTTTATTGACGTCTTATGTCCAAAAACTTACGTCAAACTCGGCACCTTTCAGGTATAAATAATAACAACGCTGCCTTAAGCAGGTGGTGAATACTGGAGCAGAACAGCTGTCCCTTGCAGAGCCCAGCAGATGCGAGAAGCCCACGGACGCTGCCCCTCCTCCTCCTCCTTGACGCGCTGCGAAAGACGCTGTCTTTTCTCCTGCCGAGAAAATCCAGCTCCGGCGTTTCCAGCCTACGCTTACGGGTAACTGGAATATCGAGTCCTGAGAGGAGATACCAGACCTCCAACATTCTATTCCAGAGGTACGGTGCTGACTAAACCCTTAGAGAGAATTCTTGAAGCAAACCCTTGGTAAAACCAACTTAACTTGAACTGCTACTTACTTACTCCCTCCCCCGTATTAGGCTTAGGTCAGGTACACTGGGGTAGGCGTAGTTAGAAGCACCAGTTGAGGACGTTAGCCCAATGTATATATGAATGTATATATTTTATTCATTTTAACCATCTTAAGGCTAAGAAACCATATCAATGCTTTTACAGTATTATTTCGCAATACTCCTTTTACTGTACGCACTTTTTATAATAACAAGTCTTGCAATTGTGGCAATTCATTTCTCTTGCATGAGAAGGAAGACTTTTCAATAAATATTACCTTTTATTGAAAACGCCCGTCTCTCTATTCTCTGCATAACTGGTGAAAGTAATTCCGCACAACTGACTGAGTGAAATAGCTGTCTATTGTTTCACACGACTCTAGAGATTGACTCTTATTCTGAGGAGCAAAGTTGTCATGTTAATGCGGTTGTTGGAAAACTGAATCCCTTCTTGTCTGAGCCAGGGAAGCTGATCACTTCCTATTCAGTCAAGAAAGTTTCCAGTGACCGCTGAGCTAGCTGGTACAAACCTAATTAAGTCTAACATAGTCAGTAGAGACCTAGAAGACCGCACTCCTACGTCTACACTGCTGTTTATGTTATTCCAATGTGCAGGGCCTATAGGGAAAATAGGAACTACACTACATGGCGCCCAACGTTTGGTAAGGCGATAAAACTAACGCAAGATGTTAGAGTAACTCAGTCGTGCTTTTTCACACAGACCCTTTTTCCCGTAAATACTCCAATAGACGTCTGGAGTGGGTGAAAGGTTCAAATCCGCCTGAACTTAGTAGGAAGAGATTCCTATGTAGAGCTTCTGGTTTATTCAACGTTGAAGGATACAGTGTTCCAAAATATTGTGCACCTAATCTTTGTCTCCTTGAAATCTGATCTGCAACAAAAGACCTTCCTGACAGTAAAATGCCAGGAGAAGGCGGGAACAACGGGACCGCTGAAGCCGCAGTAAATGCGACTCAACAGGAATCCGATGATACAGGAATGAATGACCGGGATGCAATCCTCATTCCGGCAAACATAAGAAAAACTATAACGTTAAAACTTATAGAAAACGGACTGACCTCACGAGGTGGTACCGTCATTTTCGTGATAGAGGCACACGAATATCGGCAGACAGAGGTATTCTATTAATGGATAAACTTTCCAGCGGCAAACGCTACAACACATGAGTTCCACTATTACAAAATAGAGGAACCACTGGAAGAGTACGCTCCTTTCGAGGAGATTGAAATCCCATTAAAATACCAAGAGCACCTGCTCTGGTTTAAAGGCGCCCTAAAACACAATGATCACATCACCAGGCTCGGTACACTAGGTAGACTAGGAGCAACGTGGCCGGTTCTAGCCAGCTACACACCACATCCGGACATTGAAAAAATGTCTCGCGAAGAGCTGTTAGCACAACTAAAAACATTAATTAAAATACATAGACAGTTAGTCCAATATGTAATGCGGACTGCAACAGTCCAAACATCTGTTAATGTTCCACAGCTGACCCCTCATCAGGGGAACACAAATAAAATTACACCACAGAACATACAATCATGTCTTGGTAAAACACGCATAAAACGGGAACAAATCCCTTTCTGGTTAGCACAGAAAATTACTCAAATAGAGGCAGTATTCCCAAATGGTACCCCTATTGAGAAACACAGAATTCTGACTATCTGCCTTCCAATGGGGGTCGCACCACACGTGGAGGACTGTGACACTTGGGGTACAGTCTTTGCTTCCATTTACACAAAAACACATGGTGTTCCGTCCATGGCGGTAATACCAGATGTGCTAAAACAAATTCAGAATGAATACGGTCCAGAACCTGCTTTAACTCTTGGTATGAAATTACTGAAAGACTTCAAGCAGGTCTCGGCTATATTACTAGCCAACATAAAAGGAGAAGCAGCATCTGTGGCGATCCGCCAAAAATTGAAAGAAACAGATATAACAGATCAACCAATTGAGCTTGCCAGAATTATAGAAAAATGCTATGAAGAATTAGGTAGAGATAGCTTGGGTGGGAAACCTGTAAAACAACAACTACTCGAAAATCCTGAAAAATTATTTATTAAAAATAATCTAAACACTCCTAAAAATAGCTGGGATGGAAATAAACAGTCCACTCCCAAGGAAAAAGTTTTCCAGTCCAGAGGAAGGTCTCCTCGGCGGAGGGAAAGAACTCTGACTCGAGAACACCAGTCTCCCCAGAGGGAGCCCTCTGAGAAAAGATATAACCTTAGAAATAGGGATAACTTGAAAAAGCCTGACAGATATCAAAGTATCGATACACGTCACTCTCGATCTTTTTCGCAGAAATCGGAAAGAAGAGGACGGTCAGACCCAGGAGAGCTCACCAAGTCCAAAGACAAGGAACCTGCTCAAAGTAAAAAATTACAATTTCCAAGAAAGAAGGTAGCCAGTATTAGAGTAATCAAACATGCCGAGAATACTGAGGACACAGCTGAAAAACGGAGAGTGGGCACAGACAATGCTAGACAGTGCAGCAGAAATCAGCATAGCTCGCAAGATCCTGATGAGTCATCTGGAGACAGTGGACACGGATGAATACATTCAAGTAGAAACTGCAGACACCAGAGTTAGCGAACCTCATAAGCTATACGAAATTACACTGCGTATAGAGGGAGATAAGACTAGAAAAATAAAGGGTCTATTTTGGGATAACCTCTCAAAAGGCTATGACATCCTGTTAGCTGAGAAAGATTGGCCCCCGGAGTTTGTCAGGGAGTGCCCTCATGGCGAACAAATGATTATGCCTGCCTTCTCAAATCACATTCCAATTCACACTAAATATATATATGCAAGGAAATGGGCAGTAGCCCAGGCACCAGCATTATATAAAAATCATGTAGGATGGGATGAGGACTCTCCTCCTTACAAAATCCAGTTAAAATGTCAACCTACTGCACAAAGGCAGTACCCTATTAAGCAAGAAGCTAAAAAACAGGTCAGGGAGATTTTAGATCAACTTGAATACCAAGGGGTAATTGAAACATGCACCTCTCAAATGAACAATCCTTTGTTTCCTGTCTCCAAACCAGACGATTCGTATCGTCTAGTCCTGGACTACAGACACCTTAACTCGTGTTGCAAAACATTTGCGGTACAGAACTCGCACAGTGCGGCACTGATGAATAACATAGTTGGGAAGAAATACAAAACAACATTAGACATATCTAATGGATTCTTTTGTCAAAATATTGCACCAGAAAGCAAGTACTTGACCTCTTTCTCAATAATGGGGTCACAGAAAAAGTTCTGTAGGCTCCCACAGGGGTTCAAGAATAGCCCAGGATTATTTTCAGCCAGATTAACAGAATTACTAAAAATATATGACGATGAGGCATTATCTTATGTCAATGACATCTAACTCACAGACGACGACTTGGATACTCACTTGAAAAGGATTAAACACAATAATACTTGGGTTCGCAGCAGAGGGTTACAAATTCAACTTTAAAAAGTCAAGAATTGCCCATCTGACAGTCTTATTTTTAGGATACGAATTATCAAGTGCAGGAAAAAGCCTAGCGGACAACTTCTTAGAGAAGTGCGCTGTACTCCAAGCACCAAAAACGCTGAAGAATTTACAATCGATTCTTGGCTTCCTGAATTTCAGAAGAATTTACATTCTAAACTACGCAGAGAGGATTAAACCTCTCTACAAATTAATTAAACCTGATTTTAAACCAATCAACTGGACTCAAAAACACACAGAAATTTTGAGATCACTGCAAACAGACATGCAAGCAAAAACAAAATTAGAAACACGTGACAACACACGCAACCTTGTAATCCGAGTAATCCCAGGAAGATGCGGATTCACGTACCTGACCTCTAATGAGGGAGAAACGGTACCAATAGCTTACAAATCTCATTTGTACACAAAAGCAGAAAAAACATTCAGTCTCACAGAAAATACTGTGAAAGCAGTGCAAACTGCTATAGCAAAAGAACGAGAATTAGCACAAGGCAAAAGGATCACTGTTTTCACAGCGGAATCCGCCTTCGAGGCACTATTCATCCCAGTAAACCTGCCTACAGTGTCACTGGATCCGAAATGGATACAGTGGGAATAATCTCTTGCTGCAGAAGACGTGAAATACTATTTCGCCCCGCAGATGAAAAAACTGAATGATTTAAATTATGAAAAATAATATCCTATGCCAATCGAAATTCTTCCTCTACAACAGTACTTCTGTATAATCTATACAGACAGATTTGTACAGCATTACAATGTAGAAAATAAATCCTACGATGCAGCCTGTGCGATTGTTAAAGGTCGCTGGCTCTGCGGTAAATTCAACAGAAAATAACAAAAACTGAATCACTGACAAAATGTTCGGCTCAGAGAGCTGAAATCAGATCTTTAAAGATGGCGCTTGAAAATGCCGAACGTGAATTCCCGACACTAATCGTGTGCGATTCGCATTTTTGTGTCAACTCCTACAATAATGATTTGCAGAACTGGATTCAAAATGAGTACAAAGATGACACAGGTGCCACAGTCAAGCATAAAATGCTTTGGAAACAAGTAGTTCTTTTACAGAAAGAACTACAAAAGACTCACGTGATACACACTCTGAGTCATCAACGTGATGGCGTTCACGTTGCAGGGAATTCATTGGCTAATACAGCCATAGTGGAAGCAAGTAAACCGGCTTCCGTAGCCACAAAAAAGCGTTCAGAAAAATGCATAGACGGGGAAACCATGCTGGCAGTAAAAACGTCCTTAAAAGGCGACTGTGCAGCACTACCCGTGAACTATCCACTCAATTATACATACGTAATTGATGCAAACTCTGTTCCTTTTGCTCGAATCCCTGGAGTGGAGGATAGGGTAATTCCAAACACGAACCGGAGAAAGTTATTAATAGCTGACGCACACATCGGTGAAGGTCCAAGGCACAAACAGATCAAAGAATCTCTGACTGAATTACAATCAGTATACTGGTGGCCGGGGATGAGCGTGCAACATCAAATATTTGCAAAAAATTGTCAAGACTGCAGTAGAGATCGCAGTAGTGAACCGGTCCAGCCTGTTGCCAAGATACCCTTTATGGACAGGGTAATGCTGTCTATATGCAATCCAGCGTCCTATTAATAGTTTAAGACTACATTCACTTTAAAAATGTGGCCCCAGCGCTCGGCTGGCGCCAAAACTGTTATAAAAGATCTGCGAGTCTTTATCGGCACATACGCAATTGCCATGCTTCATTCTGACCAGGGTCCTGCTTTTAACTCTCGAGCTTATAAGGAGGCCATGACCAGTATGGGCATTGGATTGCGATTCTCTTGTCCATTCCACCCTGAGGGAAACAGTGTAGTGGAAAGAAAAAACCGAGACATAAAGCAATCTATAACAGCGAAGGTATTAGGTTCGGGTGATGGGTGGGTCAAACATTTAACAAGTGTCCAACGTAGTCTTAATAATTTGCCAAGAAATTCTCTAAAAGGTTTCAGCCCGTACAAAGTATTGTTCGGAACTAGAATGTATATTCAGGATCTTGATAGTCAGGCTTCAGTGGTAAAAGATAAAAATAAAGACTTTGACATCAAAGATCGTTTGGCTGTTTTACAGGACTTGAATGAAACAAGAAAATCCTTAAGCAACATAAAGTTAAAACAACAGCCAGCTACCACTGAAGACACACCACCTGTCCCAGCAAGACCTGTCTGGATTCCAAAGATTGGGGATCTGGTCAGAGAAAAAATAGCGGTGAAGAAGGAATTTGGGCCTTCTTACAGAAAAGCAGTACCTGCCTTAGCAATCAACGGAACAAGATCAGTAGTACTACCGCCCCTTGCTGGTAAAAAGGAGAACCGAGTTGTATCCATCGACCTGGTGAAACGACAAGTATGTGGCCTATAATCAACAGTAGGCCAAGTGGACTCCCAAGAAATAACAGAATACCCAAATTTGCAACAATCCAAGAGGTTCAAACTGAAAAACTAATCACATTTGATAAACCTGCAGTGCACAGAGAAGGACTATGCAATAATGCCATGGAACTCGTGCCTCTTGGAACTGAAATTGAAACAGTTTGTCATGAAACACCAGTCTACAATGATGTGGCATCAGAATGTGTTAATGAAAAGCAAATGGAGAAAACAATTCCAACAATCGACAGAACTGCCTCTGGCTCCTTCATCAATTTCGATAACTTTTCTGAAGATCAAAGCGACCCCGAAGTAACGCCAGAAATAAAGACTTTTAAAGAAAAAGCAACAGAAATCTTTCATCAACTCAAGGAAACTTATTGGCAGGTACAAGGCCTAGAAGCATTATTTCGAGCTGCATGATCCCAGAACAAATAATGTTCTTAAATGACACAATTCATCAAACAACCTGTCTTGGCCTAGCTAAGATTAAGGACCTAAACAAACCGTCTATTTCAAAGCCAATACCTGATAATGCTACCACAGATATTGAAATAGACGTATACCAAATTTTACCTCAAAACAGAACACATCCTGATTGGAAAAAGTGGTTAATCTGGCAAGAAGACACTTATAACTGTCAAGATAGATTCCTGAACAAAACACAGGGGTTACAAATGACCAGACCAGACCCTAGATACTCCCAGAGACAACATCCAGGGATAGTAACAACATACAGTGTAGGGAAACTGTGCCTTGAATGGCTAGAAACATCCACACTGGCAGAAATTAATCAACACTTATCTTTACTTAAAGATGGTGCTGACTTGCGTGATTTCATTATGGGACCACGCAAACAGCGTCAAAAACGTTTCATAGCGGCAAGTGTATATGCGGCATACAACGAGGCATGGAAAGTAATGCAAATTGAAACAGCAGAAAAAATACGAGAAATTGATTGTATTAATTTGGAAAAATCACTTTCTGTTGTGGACAATGGGTTAATGACTCTGTCCTCCAGAATATATTCACTGGACAGTATTGTATCATCTGCCATCGATATAATAGATAAAGACTTGCTAATGTTACAACATGGCCAGTCCCAATTACGTTCTATTGTACAGCTAGGCTGGACGTTGCAAAATATTTGTTCAGGCTATGTGCCATGGCGTTTAATCAACGCAACGTCATTGTTTTCTATCTTTAACCTCACTGATAAACAAATCAGTTTGTCACAGAAAGGAGCAGACTATACAATCCTGAGCATCGAAAAACTTGAGAGATTACCATTGACAATGTCAGAAAGACCTGTCATTGAATGGATAATACACGGGATTATCACAATTCCGATAACAACTTTCCGATTTAAAAATTGCCTTGAGTATATACCGACAGGCCAGTATGAAAGGTTGGGTAAAGGGTATATTAAGTCATCATGGAAATTACCATATACACACACGTGCTACAGTGACAATGAAAAAAATGTATTTCTTAGTGGTGAAAATTGCAAACATTCACTAAGCGGTATACTTTTGTGCCAGGGTATTAATTTACATGGGGCCTGTGAAGGGACTTCAAACAACCTTTCATGCCACCAGCACGTCACACCTGCAACGCAGATAGAGCCCTTCTTTAGGCAACTTTCTAACGGGAGTTACATTCTAATAACGGATCACAGCTGTTGTGGCTTGGTGCCAGGGAAAGCATATCTCGTAAGCGTGACTTTCATGGTCACTTGCTGTGTGCAAGCATTGTTTCCAAACGCCCTGGAGATTCCGAGACGCCGATTTGGCCTCCTTTGAATATCTCTTCTATACGAATTGATACTTTAAGCAGAATGAAGTCTGTGCTTTTGCAGACAACAGTGCCATCACGTCATCAAAAGAAACGTATGATCTCCAAGTTGCAAGGACAACATCGGAGATACATGAACTTTTATCAACAAATTGCGCCGTGCATTTCACAGAAATGCTCAGCCAAATCCTAAAATATGTCGGATGCCATTGGTATCTCAAACGTATTTAAGACAAATTTTTCGGGACTGTTAACACCATTCAAAGCAGTTCTGGGAATTATTCACAATTTTGTCCATTCAGTCTTTGGCGGCCTACCACTAATTTTGGGACTCATAGCAGGCATTTTATTTTTGACCCTTCTGCTCCGATATGGCAAGCCAAAACACAGTCATGACTCCGGCAAGGATGGAAGAAACGATCCTAGCAACACGCTACCAGGACCGCATAACTAAGGTCCTTGGATTGGCCCGGCTGAGAGATCTGAACATGACCTGGTTTCTTTCATTCAGACCTATATGGCAGACCTGCATCTTACCTGTGCTTCGATGTATGCTATGCGGAGAAGAATGCGTGTTAGACACCTGTCTTGCACTACCATCAGCAGTATCAATGGATATCGATACTTTGCTAAGTCCTGTAACGGCTCACGCATCGTGTTGTCCCCAGCGGCTACCAATCCTGATGACAGCATTCGTTGAGACTCCTGCGCTACGACTAGGTGGCGGCAGTGAAGCAAAAAATGAAAGCAGCATCACCCAGGTACGACCTTCTGTGAGCATTGCTGATCCAGACATCGATGATAGCAATCATTCTCACAACAGCCAGGCTACTGCACCATCGAACCTGGTCGAACTGTCACCTGAATATGTAGACCTATTCTTCGAGAGCCTGTCTGATATGATGTTCTCCCCTGAACAGAAACAATGAATTTTAGAAAACAATCCAGCGCACAGCGTTCCCATGAACTCTGAATTCGGCCTTCAGTTTTGATCAACAAAAACTACTAAAAAGCGTTTGGAACTCTATTTTCCCGCTCCCCATGAGAATTTTTTTTTTGAATCAGACATTTTTCAAAATATTTACCTTTTTTCTGGCACACATACTTTGCTTAAAGTAGAACTATTCATAAAGAACAGAGCTTCTATTTTTAGTAAGATCTAGAGAAAAAACTTTACCTCAAGCCTCTAGCACATTTTACAGCAATTGTATTTAATATGTGATGAAATAGTCTCGCCCTTCTTTTCTGTATTTAGAGACATTTCATGTGTAATTCTTCGCAAAGTCGTTCAACTGAATACATATGCAATATTTTTTTGAATGATTACTATGCTTGATAACGTACAGTACCAATTCATTTCCATGTATTTCAAGTACACCATTTCAAATGCAAAATGTATTTTGGGGTGGGTATGAATAGAATACACGTGCTTCTTATTGCTTTAGTTTTAGTAATTTGATGGACATAAATTCGTGGAGTGGATGTTGTGTTCTATCTAGGACCCCGATCAATATTGTGACCTCTTCAGTAACTCGTCTCTGCATCTCATTACAGTACATGACACAGCAGAAGCCACTTCCTTAGATTCCTAGATAACACACCGAGTTCTTTCGACAGCTGAAAACCCCAGCAACCTGGGAAAGCCCCGCTTGCTTTGTTTTGATTAGTAATAGAACTCCTGCGAGCACTGTAAGAACGACCAGTTCTTAGTGACATCTTTATTGACGTCTTATGTCCAAAAACGTACGTCAAACTCAGCACCTTTCAGGTATAAATAATACCAACGTTGCCTTAAGCAAACACGGTGGTGGTGAATACTGGAGCAGAACAGCTGTCCCTTGCAGAGCCCAGTAGATGCAAGAAGCCCACGGACGCTGCCCCTCCTCCTCCTCCTTGACGCGCTGAGAAAGACGCTGTCTTTTTCCTGCCGAAAAAATCCAGCTCCGGCGTTTCCAGCCTACCCTTGCGGGTAACTGGAATATCGAGTCCTGAGAGGAGATACCAGACCTCCAACATTCTATTCCAGAGGTACGGTGCTGACTAAACCCTTAGAGAGAATTCTTGAAGCAAACCCTTGGCAAAACCAACTTAACTTAAACTGCTACTTACTTACTCCCTCCCACGTATTAGGCTTAGGTCAGGTACACTGGGGTAGGCGTAGTTAGAAGCACCAGTTGAGGACGTTAGCCCAATGTATATATGAATGTATATATTTTATTCATTTTAACCATCTTATGGCTAAGAAACAATATCAATGCTTTTACATTATTATTTCGCAATACTCCTTTTACTGTACGCACTTTTTATAATAACAAGTCTTGCAATTGTGGCAATTCATTTCTCTTGCATGAGAAAGAAGACTGTTCAATAAATAATACCTTTTATTGAAAACGCCCGTCTCTCTATTCCTCGCATAACTGGTGAAAGTAATTCTGCACAACTGACTGAGTGAAATAGCTGTCTATTGGCTCACACAACTCTAGAGATTGACTCTTATTCTGAGGAGCAAAGTTGTCATGTTAATGCGGTTGTTGGAAAACTGAATCCCTTCTTGTCTGAGCCGGGGAAGCTGATCACTTCCTATTCAGTCAAGAAAGTTTCCAGTGACCTCTGAGCTAGCTGGTACAAACCCAATTAAGTCTAACATAGTCAGTAGAGACCTAGAAGACCGCACTCCTACGTCTACACTGCTGTTTATGTTATTCCAATGCGCAGGGCCTATAGGGAAAATAGGAACTACACTACAGCAGGATCCAAGTTAACTACAGTCAAAACACACTGACACCAGTCAAAAAATGGGGGTATCTATGCCAGAAAGATCCTACTTTCCTACACTGCTCATGCAATTTTCCATGGGAAAATTGAACAGCGATATTGCATAAATGGCTGAATGGAATTACACCAAATTAAGAAGAAAGCTAGATCTTGGTCCAGAAATCCCTTGAGAAGTTTTAGAGAAATTAAGGTTCAAAATAATTGTATATTCCATGTCATGGAGGATCCACAGAGCCGACAGATCTAAAGATAAGATCTGATTGGCTGCCATCATATCAATCAAGATGTGGCGGCAGCCATTTTAGGAATAGGAACTCAGTTGCTTGTCTTGAAAAATATGTAAAGAAAATATAGGGGGCATGGTATGCATACCCTGCCCCCCTAAGCCTGGTGGGTGTGGCAGTCCCAAAGGGAACAAAAGCGTAATTTATAGGATCCATGGTCCAGTTAAAAAAAGTGGCCTACTGCACTTTCAAAATACAAGCTTCCCGGAGTGGGTCAGTGTTCAGGGGTTCGGTGAAATGTTACATGAAGCCCCGCCTTGAGCCTTTCGGAGGCCTTGGGGACCCCATCCACTGGGGTTGAATACATATTTAGTGGAGGGGTCATATGGGCTCAATCAAGCCTTTATAAGGCCTGGGTGGACAGCATCCCTCCGGGCAGACAATTACATTTTGGGAACTGTGCATGTAGCCCATCTCCCGAGCCTTAGGGAAGCCCCAGGGACCTAGGTCAGCGTTTCTTTTGGGGGAGGTGGGCGTTAGCCCCCTATCCCCAAGCCATAGATCGGCCCCTGGAACCACATCTCAGGGGCATGATAAAAGCACTGTCCCGGGAATCCCATCCCAGGGGACACAGGTGTGTTCCCTGACCAGGAGAGTGCGAGCAGGGAATGTAAACTTTATTCTCTGCCCGTATTCAGGCAGGAAACACAACTTTGCTTGCTGCTGAGCAGGTGCACAGAAATAAGCTGCTACATCACGTCTGGAAGCAAATGATAAAGGAGTGGCTCACACGGGCACCCAGGATGGGTGCTGGCTGGGGAGGTGGCAGAAAAATTAAGAGGGTCTTAGAGGCTGCCCTACTGCAGGGCAGACCCAAACCTAGGGGGAAAAAAATGTCAGTGTAGCAATGTTTAAAAACAACAAAAAATGTCCAGCTCCCATCATGGTGCTTCTTGGGGAGATGGCAGGGGCAATGGGCGCCCTTGGTCTATCCCATGGCTCCCAACTTTAAAAAAAAAAGAATTCGAAAATGTGGGCACCCCATGTGGGCATTCATAAAAATATCTAAAAATCAAATAATAAATACGTGGTAGGACCCGAATCATTATCTGTTATTCACTGCTGCGTACTAGGACTCTCGGAGGCCTTTTTTGAATTATGTTTGTACTTCCTGGTGGTGCCCTGCCCCTTCAATGTTTCTTACGCTGTGGAGTGCTGGCGGAGCACAACAGGCTCCTAGGAACAGTGAAAAAAAACATAGAAAGTTTCCTAAGTCACTGAATACATGACCGAAGAGAACTTACCATATTTTTAAGCACTCCATGCTATAGTTGTATGGTGTTCAGCTGGAGAACAAGGACCCCTTGTTGGTTTTATGAATGCACTCTGTGGCCTAAAAATGTTCAAAAAAGACATGTTTATCTCTGAAGTTATGAAATATACATTGATAATAATGATTAGGAAATTTTTGACAAAGCCATTAGGTCTATTTTATAAGACACCCTAGACTGTTCGGGTGTTTTTGCAGCAACCTATAGCACTCTCAGACTGTCACTGGGAGTGACTTCCCAACCTATAGCCTTCCCCAAGGATGCCTGTAGCTTCCCCTGTTTTCCTCAGGGCACTGTTGAACATGCACAGGAAGCTTCTCCATAAGCTCCCTGTAGTTTGAGCTTGCATTGAGACAAGGAGCAGATATTAACGACATGCTGCCCAAAAAAGTGCGATCAGCTGGGGTTGGAAGAAATGAAAGCGGTCCCTGCAACCTACAACACCGGGCATTGAGGCGAAGCTTTCAGACCAAGGTCCCCTGTGGGGAGCTAAGAAGGATTAGTTACTTACCTGTAATCCTAGTTCTCTTCCAGGGGTATACTCATTAAAGTCATAAGCACTGAATTATCTCCGCCCATGAGCGGGGACCCGGAACACATAAACAATATACATATATATGTGTAAATATAACCAAAAGTACAAAGTACTAAGTAATTATACACATATACATGTATAATAACCATAATATGCAGCCTAACCTTAACACATAGGCTAATCAAACCAAACCTTACACGTTCTGAAGCATGAAAATATGCTGTATATAAATGCAATAAACAGGCATGAGCCTAAAATGCATTTCATAGCCATGAAAAACCTTTTATTTTCATCAAGGAACCTGTAGTAAACAGTTATTAGCCTAAAAGGGCTGCATATGAAAAAATGTCTGTGTACAGAAAATCAGACTGGCACCCTGCCTTTAAGGCCCCAGAGAATCTGCACACTTTGCCTTTAAGGCCTCCAGGAGAACTCTGTTCCCATCATGCCCCACAGGTGACAGTTAGGTCAGTTCTTTTGTACGGTACAGTAAACTTTAGCAGGAATCTGCACTTAAACATATTGAAACTTTAAACCTTAATGCTACTGCTCGCCCGGGGAGGCGGGAGGGTGCTTATGACTTTAATGAGTATACCCCTGGAAGAGAACTAGGATTACAGGTAAGTAACTAATCCTTCTCTTCCAGGGGATACTCATTAATAGTCATAAGCACTGAATAGAGTAGCAAGCTCATACCCACAGAAGCGGGCGAACAGATAAAAGCATAGTCATACTTTAAAATCACAGTGTTTAACTAGTATTAGCAAACAAATTTCTGAGTGATGCTTGTCCCACTTGTGCATCAGTCTGAGCATCAGAATCCAAACAGTAATGGCGTGTAAACGTATGCACTGAACGCCAAGTAGCTGTTTTACATATCTCTGACATAGCCACATTCCTAAGGAGAGCTGTGCTAGAAGCTTTTCCCCTCATAGAATGAGCCCTAGGTCTACCTGATAAAGACTTGTGGGCTAGCTGATAAGCCAGAAAGATACAAGACACTAGCCACCTAGAAATGGATCTCTTGGATGCTGCCAAACCAGTATTTGTAGGACCATAGTTCACAAACAGACGGTCCGTCTGTCTCAAGGACTTTGTTTTATCTAAGTAAAATTTCAAAACCCTTTTTAGATCTAATGAATGTAAAGTCCGTTCTGCCGGACTTGAAGGGTTCGGAAAGAAAGTAGGCAATGTTATGGATTGGTTAATATGAAAATCCGACACCACCTTAGGTAGGAAAGCAGGATGAGTCCTGAGCACCACTCTGTTTCCATGAAAAACTGTGTACGGTTCATTGCAACACAAAGCCTGGATTTCGCTCACCCTACGAGCAGAAGTGATGGCCACCAGGAACGCTACTTTCCAAGACAGGTGTTGCAAAGACGCTTTATGTATCGACTCAAATGGGGGACCCATTAATTTAGTCAATACCACATTAAGCTCCCAAGGTGGAGACCTGATTGGAGGATAAACCTTTCTTAACCCCTCCAGAAAATCCTTCACCACAGGCATTCGAAAGAAAGATATCTGTGTTGGCGATTTTCTATAAGCAGTTATTGCAGCAAGATGGACTTTGATGGAATTAAACTGCAAACCAGATTCAGTAAGGTAAAGAAGATAAGGCAAGACCACCTTTTCTTGACCATGAATAGGGTCCAGACCCTTACTCTGACACCAAAGGTAAAAGCGTTTCCATTTAAATCCGTAGGATTGTCTCGTAGAAGGCCGCTTTGCCTCCTTAAGGATGTTCATACACTCCGGATTCAGCTGTAAGTGCCCGTACTGGATGACTTCAGGATCCATGCTGCCAAGCGCAGGGAGGGCAGATTGGGATGAAACACTTGCCCCTTCTGCTTGGACAGAAGATCCGGGCAACACGGCAATCTCCTGTGCGGTGTTATTGACAACTGGAGGAGATCTGGGAACCACCACTGGCGTGGCCACTCTGGGCAAATCAGTATCATTCTGGAGTGAGTCTTGTACAGCCGATTGATCACTGCTGGTATCAACGGTGTCGGTGGAAAGGCGTACAGCAAATTTTGACACCAATCTATCAAAAGGGCATTCCCTTGAGACCCTTTCTGGTAGAACCTGGACGCGAAGACGGGGCATTTTGCGTTTGCCGCGTCTGCGAACAGATCTATGTCTGGTGTTCCCCAATCCTGGAAAATGCTGTGCGCGACGTCTTCGTTGAGAACCCAGTCGTGCCCTTCGACGAAGTCTCTGCTGAGGTCGTCCGCCTGTGTGTTGAGACTCCCCGGCAGGTGAATTGCTGTTATGGACAGGTCTCGCGCAAGTAACCAATGCCAGATGGTCTGGGCTTCTATGGAAAGAGTCCTGGATCTGGTACCCCCCTGCTTGTTTAAGTAATACATTGTAGTTGTATTGTCTGTTGGCACCAGGAGGGACCGAGTCTGTAGCGATGGCGCCAGGGACTTGAGAGCAAGATGGACCGCTCTGAGTTCGAGAAGATTGATGTGATATCCTTTCTCGAAGTCTGACCATTGCCCTTGTACCTGCAGAGGGCCCATATGCGCCCCCCAGCCTTGGAGAGAAGCATCTGTTATCAGAGTCTGCGTTGGTGGGTCCTGATGAAAAGGGACTCCCTTCATCACGTGCACCTTCTTCATCCACCACCGGATGGAATCTTTTGCAGACTGTTGGAGATAAATCCGGTCCTCCCAGCATCCCGTCCTCTGTTTCCACTGATCTTCCAGACACTGTTGTAGAGGACGCATCTGCAAACGTGCGTTTGGCACGGTGAAAATGCACGACGCCATTGAGCCCAGGAGAGAGGACACTTGCCGAACTGTCGGACGTGCAGTTTGAAGGAGAAGTAGACACTTCGCTCTGATGGATGACCACCTCTCCTCCGAAGGACACACGTTTTCTACTTCTGTATCCAGCCGAGCACCCAGGTAGTGGATCTGGGTGGGGTTCATTATCGACTTCTTGTAGTTGACTTGCAGACCCAACTTGTACATGAACTGAAGACAAATCGACAGATGTTCCTTTAGAAGCGATGGGGATGAACTCTTCAGAAGCCAGTCGTCTAAGTACGGATATATGAAAATCCGACTCTTTCGAAGACAAGCCGCCACACATTTTGAAAATGTCCTGGGAGCTGATCTCAGGCCAAAAGAAAGCACTGCGTACTGATAATGACGAGCCGCCACTTGAAACCTGAGAAATTTGCGATGTTTTCTGGATACCGGAATATGAAAATAAGCGTCCTTTAGATCGATGGAGCACATCCAATCCCCTTGGTGTAATTGAGGGAAGATCTGGTGAAGAGCCAGCATTCGAAATCTCTCCTTCCGAATGAATTTGTTCAGTCGCCTCAAATCCAGAATGGGTCTGAACTCTGTGACTGGACCTTTTTTCTGCACAAGAAAGAATCGAGAGTACAGGCCTTGACCTCTCTGCTGGAAAGGAACTGGTTCTATGGCCTTCTTCTTCAGGAGGACGTTCGCCTCCTGTTGCAAGCGCTTTATATTCCACTGCACCATCTTTAGAGGGCGCATGACAGGGGGTGCCTTCTTGAATCTCAAAAGGTACCCGTTCTGAATGACATCCAGCACTCATCTGTCTTTCGTGATCTGTTTCCACTCGTCCAGATAACGCACAATACTTCCTCCAACCGGAGTGGGACACGGTTGTAGAGGAAGCATCCATTCATTGTTTCTGAGGCTGCTTGGCAGCTGATGACGGCTGCCTATTTCCATTGCCTCTGCCCCGTCCAGGTCGCCGCTGCTGGAATTGCGATCTTTGTTGATTCTGGCCTTGATTTTGCGAAGACCAATTCGTTTGTTGACTCCTTTGCTGAAAAGATCTCTTGTCATAGGGACGAAAAGTACCCCGACGTTTAAATTATTTTT
Organism: Lissotriton vulgaris; assembly: GCF_964263255.1. NCBI lineage: Eukaryota > Metazoa > Chordata > Amphibia > Caudata > Salamandridae > Lissotriton > Lissotriton vulgaris. The sequence continues at coordinate 1,860,922,670 of NC_141693.1, read as the reverse complement.
CTTCTCAAGGCCTACGGCCTTAAGAGTGTCCAACTCCACCTTCATCTTAGACATCTCGTCGTCTGCATGAGATCCAAACAGAGTTGATCCATTAAAAGGTAAATCGACCATTTTCCTCTGTGCCTCCGGCTTTAGCCCCGTAAGGCGAAGCCAGGCTGTACGTCTTGCGCAAACACCATGTGCATAGCCATGAGCCGACAAGTCCGCAGCATCAGCAGCCGCGCTAATGCTCTGGTTAGCCACCAAACCTCCTTCCTCCACTATTTCCAGGAAGTCTTTCTGATCCTCTTTAGGGAGTTTATCTGCAAAACGAGCCACTGAGTCCCAGAGCAGACGGTCATAGCGGCCCAATAGAGCAGCCGCACTGGTCACTCGCATGACCGATCCTGAGGTATTGCACATCCTTCGCCCCAAGGAATCCATACTCTTACTGTCCTTTTCAGGTGGAGCAGAAGAGGTAGATGCTGCCGAATGCGCCTTTCTGACTGCTGCTACAATCAGGGAGTCTGGTGGTGGGTCAGACCGCAAAAACATTGGGTCTTCCTCTGGAGCCTTGTATTTCTTCGCAATCCTAGAAGGACCTGAGTCCTCATTGCTGGTTCAATCAATCCGGGCACTAACGGTAGGAGAGGCCTGCCAGTCGTCTTGTGATGCAAGATTTCGAAGATGACTGACGTTGCTACCTGGGGAACTGCCATTTTGATGCTGAATTTACTCGCTCCACGACATAATACATCATTAAATGTGCTTAAATCGTCTACTGGAGACACTCTGGAAGGAGGAGTAGAAGATATAGTCGGAGAATAGTCTCTATATGAAGATCTTGAAGTGGACGAAGACGATGTAGAAGATGGAGTAGGAGTTCTACGTCTTCTTTGAGGAGTTGCCGATCGCTGCCTCCTACGCTCCCCTGAATGAGATTTCTCTCCCACTAAGGATCTTGAGCGTGATCTTCTATGCAGTTCCGTCCGAGGGACCGGAGCTCTCTCCCCCATTATCGGACGCATCTTCCAATGCCTTAAACTTTCCAACCACCTCAGTGACAAGTTAATAGGCTGCTCTGTATGCTCAGGTGAAGCTTCAGGTGACACCTGCACAATATTCAGCTCTGCGGAAGACTTAGAAGCTCTCGACGCTGCACTGTGTTCAGAGACCAATGAACCAGACGGGGTCCGCTGTCTGGGCACCAACTGTCTGTCATCTGACACCTGCCCTGAGGTTGAGCCCGAATGAGCCACCACAGAAGAGTCCTGGTGCACTATCCCTTGCCCCACTGCAGATCTGTTATCTTGCTGATCATGCGGGGAACCTTCCACTCTAGGTTCGGGACTTATTTCTGACCTCGACAAAGACCTAATTGAGGTCCGGGAGGCTGTCTTGATAGTCTCGACTCCGACCTATGATCAGGTGGGGAGACCTAGACACTCCATGCTTCGAGCCCGAAGCATGCTTCGACGTCGACTTACGTCGCGATGGAGACCTTGACCTTCTCTTTTTAGGTCTCGACGTCGAATCCTTCGACGTCATCCTTTCTCTCGACGTCGATCTTTTCCTCGACGACGTATGTCTCCCTCTCGACGTCGACCGATGACTCTTCCTCAACGTCGACCCTTTATCCTTCGACGTCGACCCTTTCCTTCGACGTCGAACCTTTTTCCTTCGACGTCGACACACGATCCTTCGATGTCGGGCATCTCTCGTCCCTCGACGTCGACCTCATACGATCCTTCGACGTCGAGCGTTGCACTCCCGACGTCGTCCTCACTGCAATCGACACCAATTGCCTCGACGTCGACAAGGATTTCGACGGCGACTGCCTCACCGGCGATGTCCTCGACGTCGATGGAGCTCTCTTCGACGTCGACGGCGATCTGGTTCTCGACGTCGAGCGCACCTTTTTTGACGGTGACGCTCCCTGGAGTCGATGCTTCTTAGTTCTACCTTCTGGAGACGCTGATCTTCGACGTTTGGGCTGAGAAGATGGCTTGGCAGATGATAATAGGCCTTTAGAACTCTTCTCACCACGGTTTTCTCTCTCCAGAAGGCCCAGCAACCTCATTTTCTCTCTTTCTTTTAAAGTTCTATTTGAAAGGTTGAGGCAGTGATAACATTCTTCCACCTTATGAGAAGCTGGAAGACACACCACACAAACAGAGTGTGGGTCAGTTTTCGACATCTTCTTCCCACAGGAAGGACATTTGTAAAATAAAGGTGGCATTCTGACTAAAAAACACCAACAGCTTAGTCAGAAAAGGGTAACAACCCACCACCAAAGTTATATTTTGTCAAGAAAAGGCAAGAAAAACCAATTTCTGACAGAAAATACTTCAAAAGAGCAGAGCTCAAGTTCCAGGTTCCTCACAGAACAAGCCGGAAAAAAGAACTGACCTAACTGTCACCTGTGGGGCATGATGGGAACAGAGTTCTCCTGGAGGCCTTAAAGGCAAAGTGTGCAGATTCTCTGGGGCCTTAAAGGCAGGGCGCCAGTCTGATTTTCTGTACACAGACATTTTTTCATATGCAGCCCTTTTAGGCTAATAACTGTTTACTACAGGTTCTTTAATGAAAATAAAAGGTTTTTCATGGCTATGAAATGCATTTTAGGCTCATGCCTGTTTATTGCATTTATATACCGCATATTTCCATGCTTCAGAACGTGTAAGGTTTGGTTTGATTAGCCTATGTGTTAAGGTTAGGCTGCATATTGTGGTTATTATACATGTATATGTGTATAATTACTTAGTACTTTGTACTTTTGGTTATATTTACACATATATATGTATATTGTTTATGTGTTCCGGGTCCCCGCTCATGGGCGGAGATAATTCAGTGCTTATGACTATTAATGAGTATCCCCTGGAAGAGAAGCAGAAGAGCCTGTGACAACTTGGCATTGATGAAGAATTGTAACCAGATGTGGAGATCCCACAACAGAAGCTGAAGTGCATCAGACATCAAAGCACTACTGAAAGATCCTAAGTGCATTCAGTGACCTTACTAGTAGAGGTGCCTTCGGAAAACTGGCCCTTATAGCCAGATCAAAGCCACAGTCTGCAGTTATATGTACCTCTGATTTTGTTCACCGCTGCAATACATGGTGGACTATTTGAATTGTTCTAGTGGCGGGTAGTGTTTAGGGAATATCCTCAAATGAAGATCCACCGAGTGAGAGCTTAGCATAGATTTGCCTTTTGCATAGCCCCACCTGTGCCATATGGAGACAAGTGCCTCTGCACAAGACGCGTGTGACTGGGACAACGCAATTAGTGCTGTCACTCACTGGGGGGCATGTGGGACCACACACCACTGGGTGTGGCACAAACCCAAAAGATAATCAGCAGAAGTGGGCCCTGCCAATGAGGACTGAGCAACTGAACGATACAGGACAAGGTTGAAGCATTGTGGAAAGAACTGTGAACTTTTTTTGAACAATTCATAATCTACCAGATACCTATCCACAATCAATCACTTTGGGAGTTGACGGGAAGCCCATAGTGGAGTCATGAGTTCCTTACCTGCCATTTTCCCAGAGTGGTCAATAGAATTCTACGTTATGCTATCCAAATTTACCAAGCTCTCACACACCAAAGGTTTCCTGACCTGAGCAATAAGTAGCTAAGAAAAGAAGAGGACAAAATTGGAGAAATTTGAATATTTGCGAAAATAGCCATGTTTTTAAAAGGCTCCTAAAAAGATTAAGGTCAAAATTACCCTCAGATGTACTGAAGCAGTCCACAACTTAGGTGCACAGATAGGGAAGCTCCTGATTTTTGATACATTTTGAGGATACCGTGGAGGATCAAATAACGCTTTCATAGATCTTGATTCATTATGGTATGGACAAGAGAATCCAAATATTACTCTATGTACAGAGCCTAGTATATTGAACTATATGGCTAAAGAAGGGGCTGGTGTGCTTTCTGTTTCTGGATGACTTACAATCAATCCATAAAGCAGAAAGTCGGACACACCCAGGGATGAGCACAGTCTAATCTAGAGCCAATAGTAACCGACATGGACTGTCTAATTTTCCTTAATGCTTTCATATGGTACATACAAGTGAAGACTAAAGCAGGTACCTGGTTGGAAACAGAGAGAGAAGAATCGATCTTGACATGCAGGATTTTTGGAAGTTTCTACAGAGGCAGGAATAGGGCCCATTTCCTGCTCCATTAAGAGCATAACCAAAAGTGGTCTCTACCACTGACCACACATCACCCCGCTTTAATCTGAGGTGATTGCTGCCCATCCATTTCCAAATGCTTTTCATTCTTGGGAAAAAGTGTCTGATGTCAAGTCCTAACCTCACTCATTTACTTACAACTGTGTGTAGTGAGCGAACATATAGCAGGTAATGTTTTTGGATCAAAACAGTTTAGCTAACGGGCCAACACATAGAGTGAAATGGTGGGAGTTACCACATATTTTAATAGCAGATTATGGACTATGCAAAATGGCAATATTAAAGATTGAATGCTCTCTATCAAAAGTATACCAAGCCAAGGTAGATTCAACAATGCCTACAGCAATATAGGAAGCTACCGTTGTGAACTATATCAAGTAATAGCAGTGCACTTATCCAATCAAGGTATGCCTCCTTCCTAAGGTCATGAAACACAGGTAATAAGACTGAGTCTGGGCTGCAAACCAAACGACAGCCGACTTGGGTAACACTATGGGCCCAATTCACAAAAGGTAAACTTAGACGCTTAGTCTAAACTTAGACCAAACGTCGCGTCTAACTGTATGACTTTGGGAATTCACTAAGGGCATTTATGAGTACTAGTGGAGATCCGGAACCAGTGCAGACATAAATATACTACTCGTTAATGCCCTTTGTGAATTACCAAAGTCATAAACTTAGACATCTGGTCTAAGTTTAGACCAAACGTTTATGTTTACCTTTGTGAATCGAGCCTAAGTTTGTCTGAGGCTTGTATATAATTACTAGGGGTGTGAGAAAATTCACACAATTTGCTGTAGCAGAATTATGTAACATTTCATGAAAATCACTAAAAATTATGCGTAATTACATGAAATGTAAATCCCTCATTTAGAACAATATTTTGAGGAAAATGCCTCGTCAATAAGGAACCTTGACAATAAGGAGCAGTTTATGATAAAAAAAAGTTGGAAAATTACGAGTGGGGCGAGCAATAGCTGCTTGTGTTCGAGTTATTCTTGTGCACTCGCCGTAAAATGTTACTGTGAGCACAGTTTCCTTTTCCCACTCCTGTTCACATCGAAGGGAGGACCCAATGTTACTAAGGAGGACAGGACTGACGGTGCCCTGGCATAATCATAGGACCATACCTATTTAGATCTGATTTCTCTCTCTTTTTTTTTTTGCTTTGAGTTTAACTATAAAGTGCTCTTAAGAAATATGTCTTAACTGACTTTTTTTTTTTTCGACCGGAGTAAGTGCATATCAAAAAACCCCAAATTAGATCGAATTACCCCTTCATTTGGGTCAAAAAAACATCAACTTCTTCAGGGGAACTAGAGTTATGCATCTTATTCCTCCACATCACTTTTAGTAATGCAGGAAATTTCATTTGAACATGTGCCCCCAGGCTCCTTAACTCATGCATTCTTTATCCGAGCTCCCATTGTCTTTGCGCGGTTCTTTTTCCTACATCCAAGCAAATTTGATAATTTGCTGAGTCAAATTGAAGCGCCGTAGCTGTTAGGGCCCTTCCCAGAACCAGTTCCTTAATAGCATAGGTATGGAAGTTAATCAGGATTTTCAGGGAGCTTTCCTATCTGGATGTAATTTAAAAGGGTCTCTATGCACCCTCTGGATTTCTTTCAGCAAATCGATATCCAGTCTATCTTTCAAAACTCCCTCCCTATGGAGTTTGCAGACAAATGCCTTGATGTCTCCACCCTCCGAACCAGCCGGTATTTTGAGAATTCTGAGATTATTTCTTCTTGCTTGCATCTCCAGTCTCTCCATGTCCTCCTGCAGGGTTCTATTTTGAGCTATTAGTACCTCTAGATCCTTTGTATTTCCCTGCACAACTTCAGAGAGGGCCTTAACCTCCGATTCGAGGACCCCCGTTCGCAGACCGATATCATCCATTTTTACCTCCAGAGACTCACACTTCTCATGAATCCCTCTCTGGTTTGCCTCAGAAATTTCAAATTTCAACAGTAGATCACCTCTTAAAGACTGAAGCATTGACTCTAACTGTGTTTGACCTGCATCCGCCCCTTCCCTCCCTTGTACCTCCTTAACAGCATATCCATGTTACCAGCTTCAATAGGTGTAGATACTGATAGTACTGGTGAAGTAATAGGAGGCTGATCTATCATTGGAGGGGTATCACCAACGCAGGCTGGTACAGTCATGATAGCAGGGCCCACCCTTCCCCCAACTTCAGTATTAAGCACTAAAGGGAAGAAACAATTTTCCAGTGGGGTCAAAGGAAGGCTCTGCCCCTTAGAGATGACTGCCTACTCCATAATTTTAAAATAAGATTTTAATGAGGGGTTAGTTTTGAGAGATGGGCGTGTTACCTTAGCCTCTCTCTGTTTTTTGGTGTCTCCAGATTTAGTGGAGTTTTTCTTTCTTGTGGCTGGGAGCACACCTCCCACAATCCTCTCTAGATCTACTTGTTTATCCTTATTTTTGGCCTCAATATGGGAGCGCAGCTGGTATCTGTTTTTTATGGGAAGTGCCGCCCCCCCCTGAAACTCTGGGCTCGGCTGCACGCCCTCCCACTGGTTGTCTATCTGGAAAAGCAAACTTGCTGTTACCACCCTGTTCACCCACTACCGTATCCTCCGGGAGACCAGAAAAGGGGCCCAAACGGGGAACAAAAAGATCCTTATCCATGGGCTGGGCTTCACCCCCACCGGACTTCCATCTTACTAGTTCACCGAGGGAACAGAAGGAATTATGCACAACGAAGCCTCTCAGCAGGAAAACACCAGCTGCTTTTCCATGCCGTCTCTGCTCTCCGAGCCTCGGCAATTAATCCTGGCAACCGATGCTTGAACCTTTAGCCACAACTTGGTTCGGCGACCTCCAAACCCGTGGTACACCTCCGGCTCCGCCTCCAGCCCCTAACACGCTGCACTCCGCCAGACAGAATCAGAAACCGGCTCCAGGCTCTGTAATCCGTGGGTAAGGAAAACACAAGGAAAAACAATCAAAATCGAAACAATATCCTCTTTTTTAGAGAAGATGCGTCCTTCTTACCCTTATATTAACTATAAACTACTATTTTCCTTCTGCATACTTGGTTTTGCCTCACAGCCTCGGGAGCTCCCCGGCGCCATGTTCCTTCCCATTGGTGAATCACACAAACCCCTTAATGGCACCATTTTGTGAATTTCATAAAAAGTGCAACTTGAAATTTCCCAACTTCAGAGAATTATGCATCTGTAATTTCAATTTCACTCGAAACCTAAAAATTACTTAACCATTTGTCCATATGATTTCTAAATTTTTCGCTGTTGGCCACAGAAGGGAGATGAGACTAATTATTTTTTCATTATCACGGAATTTGCTCCAGTCTTTTTTATAATAGGTGTAAACAAGAGTCGTAAAAGACTTAGGAACAATACCTTGTTTCAATAAGATGTCAAGCATTAGTTTCAAAGATTTGAGTGAACAGCCCTTTATTTGTTTTAAGACAACAGTAGGCAAGGATTCACAGGTGCTCCAGATTTCAGGATGATAAAGGTATTCTGAAAGTCTTCTAAAAATAACAAAGTGAAGATGGATGCTTAAATCTTAGAGAGTAGAGATTTTCGGGGTAGTCAGAACCAACTGAGAGAAGGGCATGGTCTGGGCCAGTCGAGGGTTGGATGCTCTGACCTGTGCTCTGTGGCGGTCCAAGGTCGAATGGAAGGCAGCAAAAAAGGAGACTAGTAGATGAACAACCCTATATTTGTTTTAAGACCACAGCAGGCAAGGATTCACAGGTGCTCCAGATTTTTGGATGATAAAGGTATTCTGAAAGTCTTCTACAAATAACAATGTGAAGATGGAGAGAAAAGGATTTGTGGGTTTTAGCATTCTAATATGCATTTAATTAATTGCTTAAATCTTAAGAGTGTAGAGAATTTAGGGGTAGTTAGAACTAACTGAGAGAAGGGCATGGTCTGGGCCAGTCGAGGGTTGGATGCTCTGACCTGAAGCTCTGTGGCAGTCCAAGGTCGAATGGAAGGCATCAAAAAAGGAGACTGCTAGATGATACCAAAAAGTAAGCATTGATAGCTAAATGCATTTTGACATTCGGGAAAATTGCTGAAACAGCTAGAAGCCTCTTTTTTGTTTACTGAGCGCGTTTCTCTCCAACTGCAGTCATTTTTCTTCAGTCCACATGGCATCTTAGAAACATCTTCCATGGTGAGGGGTCAGCAACTTGGCATATTATAGAGAAATATTTAGTACTACTTTAAAATGTTTCATGACTCATCTTTAATGGGTCATTTTGACCGTCTTCTTCTTTTTATGAGGTGTTCAATCTAGCTGCAATTATTTTGAACTGTGTAGGAGTTAATGCTTGTGGTATAGATGTTTTGTTCCACAAAATCAGCATTCAGCTGTTCACTTTAAAAGTTGTGCTCTCTGTTTTTGAAGAAATAATTTCATTTGCTGGAAACTCTCTTCTGCCACATTTAATGGTGAAACCAGAATATTGAAACTATTTCAAACATGCTTGACTTGTACATTTGATAACGATTCTGGCAATTTGAACTACAGACATTCTGAAATTGAAAATAACGCCTCTTCTAAAATTTTGAGTGCTTCTTCTTCTCTAGACTAAAGGCAAACTCTGCACGCAAATGTCGTCAGTCAATTCTTAAATAGAAAATACTTCTAATTTGTCCACTAGTAAAAGGCCAAAAAAGACACTCCTTTTCCCATGAAAGAAACATCTATCTTTTTATAAGTGCTTCTGAAGAAATTGAAGATCTAAGGCCTAATATGGAAAATAGAAATACAAGGATACAAAGTTGGATGATAAATGATCACTTATGTATGCCAGAAGGTCAGAAGTTGAACAAAAAGTCTCATATTTGCAAGACTCTCCAATAAAAGTATATCATCTCACTCAGAAATCTATTTTCTTTAGAAAGAAGTTGAAGATCTTGAGAACAGAAACAGAGGTAATAATATATGAAACTATGGCTTTTCAGAAAACTCAGAGGGCAGTGTTTTGATTGCCTTCTTTTGTTCCTTAATCCCTAAAGTTCTTGATTTGCCTGACTCATTATCCCTTCAATTCAATGGGCATACTGATTGGGCTAGTGACCATCTTCATTTTGTTTTTCCATCAAACCGAAAGGAGGTCTAATTTTGTTTTGTCATATACTAATTTAGATAAAGGTGTAGTAACTGTCAAATCAAAAATAAAAAGTTTTGGTCCAGAAATGTTTTGTATTTATCACAGGACTATGCAAAAAGAACAGCTAGCAAATGTAAACAGTTTTTGAGCATGAGATAGGCTCTTAGATCTCTTAACGCAAAATGTGAACTATTTCATCCTTGCCTCTTGAAAGTGACTTATAAGACCAAAACAAAGATATATGAGGATCCAGACAAAATAAAAGATTTTTCTGGAAAATTGTAGAAGTTATTGCATAGCAACATCTAGATTTACTGACATCTAAATATTTGATTTGTGAGGTCTTCTTGTCATTTTCTCTCTTCCTTATCATAGTGTAATGTGTTTCCATTATTGTTTTGATTTTAGCACTATGTGGTTGTATTTATTATGAATTTTTGATAATTTACTTTCAAGTCTTTTCATGAGTTTTTTATGTATTTCAGTATGTTGTTGTTCTCTTCTGACTGTTGGTCACTGACATTTTCATCCCTGATGTAAGGCTTCAATACCTTCATATTTTTGTCTGTTTTGTAAGTATGTTGTTTCCCAGTATTACCCTTTGGTACTTCTGCTAAGTGGAATTCTTCTCTTTATCTGGCATTGTGTTTTCAGTTGTAATCTATGTTATCTCTGTGAGGGGGCGTGGCCAACCACCGAACATGGCGGACGTGCTCTTGCACTCTGTGTCCGGACCAGTGAATCAGGTCAGGCACTTATCTGCGATGAGGTGGGGGCATCTGCAACAATACAGGACAAGCAAACTGAGGTGCGGCAGCCCCGATGGTAGCCATAGGCTGAGGCAGAGCACGGATGGCCACCATGTTGTAAGTGCCGGGCAGAGCCTGCCATGGTGGACCAAGAGGGCACTGGAAGTTTGCAGCGCCCTGCACTGCGGAGCCCCGGTGCAGCCTACGTATGTGGCAATGCCCCTGGGAGTGCAGCCGCTCAACACAGATGCCCTGAGATGAGAGCGCGGCTGGGCTGTCGGGCTGGAGACCTGCCTGAGGCTGAGAGAGGGTGCTGTGAGAGGCCGGGAGCGCAGGGGCGAGGCAGCGGAGGTGACCTGTGCCTGGGCCGAGCAGAGTGAGCCTGCCTGCGTGCCTCCTCCCCCTTTCTGTTCAAAGTGACTGTTGTTGGGCTTATTGGCCACGTGGAAGGCAGCGGACACCGGAATCCATCACCCGCTGCTGGAAATTAGCATGCAGCAGCCTACCTAGAGTTGGTGCAGAGGAGCTGCGCATAGTGTAGTGATCAAGGGGAGCGGCCTATCCTCCCTTCCCTGGCCCTGGATGGGGAGGCCGCCTGCGCTGCCATAATCCACTGTGTGTCCCGCTGGGACTGGCCCGACCTGAGCGCCTGAGGATCAGATGGTGAACGGCGGTGAGGAGAACTGAGGCTTGGCCTGGGCTGATGCAGGCAGTCTGTAGCTCGACTGGAGCCCGAGGAGCAGCGTGACTGGTGCTTCCTCCAACCCCCTCCTCCACACTTGGAGCACTGGTGCTGTTTGGACAGGCACTACTGCCTACAACTGCTGTGGTGTGGCTGCCTTGTGTACTGTCCGGCGGGGTGATGCACCTGCACTGTGACTGGATTGGGCCTGCTTGGGGCATTGCAACATAGCTCCGGCCTGGGGATTTGTGGACTGCCTGGGGAAGGTGGGCTACACCTCCAAGACCCGGATTCACATTGCCCCCAGTCGACGTGTCCCGTCGCCCATGAGGTAAGCTACACTGCCTAGTGCTGCGATACAGCACAAAGGCGCTGTAACTGGGCTTGCGCTGGCTGCCAAGCCGATACTTAGAGAGAGGTGGGGGCTTGCAAGAGTAAGACGTGCTCAAAGCGCACAACCGCATCAGGAGATTTATTGAAGGGGGACACTGGTGGCCCTTGCCCCAATCTGCTGCAGCCAGTTCCATGACTACTTGGCAGTATATGATGGGGCACATGAAAGTGAAGCAGCCAGAGTCCCTCTCCGCCGGCGCTTTGAATCCAGAAGAACACAAAACCACCACTCAGCTGCTTCTAACAGACTGTTGTCCACCAACAAACATAGAGGCTACTCTGGACAAACTCGACTTAATCTTGCAAGAAGTTCGGGAATCGCATAAGGCGATAGAGCTGCAAGCAGGTTCCTTAACAGCTGGCTTCACGCTACTCATGGCAGACCATGACAAGCTGGCCACCAAGGTGAAAAACAACTCATCATTAATCACAGAAATGGTCCCCAAGCACAGAGAACGTACAGAACAAATAGCACAGCTACAGTGCCAGGTTTCCTATCTACAGGATAGAGTCACTGATGTAGAGGGCCATGTGCGTAGAAATAACATCTGTATAGTTGGTCTGCCAGAGCGATGTGAGGGTCCCAATGCCACTCGCTTTACAGAACAATGGCTCAGAGAGCAGGTGGCTCCGGAGGGATTATCTGAGCTTTTCTGTGTGGAAAGGGCACACAGGATCCCCATGAGAAAGCAGATTGCTGATGCACCGCCTCACCCAATGATTGCACGAATACTTAACTATAAGGATCAGGACACACTGCTCCGTCATGCGAGAGAAATCCCCCATACTGTAAGAGAACCATCAGATCTCAATGAACCAGGACTTCACAATTCTCGTTCAGCGGCAGATGGCCACCTACCAAGCGGTGAAAAAAAACTCAGAGCACTGAATCTTAAATATGCCTTGCTGTTTTCTGCCCACTTATAGATCTTGCATGAACAAAAGTTGTTACTTTTTTGTCAGCCCGGGGGCGGATTGAGTGGCGGAGCGCAGAGAGATCCATGCTGAATACAACCCCAGAAACGCAGGCAGCACCGAAATGGAAACAGCACTGTATCCAGGACTCCACTGCCAAGAGTCCATCCCTGGTACAGGTTCTGGAGAGCAGTGAGGCAGCGCTTCACACTGCAGCCCAGGGCGGTGGCGAATTGAGTGGCAGAGACCTTCCCGTCACGAAGGGCAGAGAGATTCATGCCGAATACAACCCCAGAAACGCAGGCAGCACCGAAATGGAAACAGCACCGTATCCAGCCCGTATCCAGGACTCCACTGCCAATAGTCCATCCCTGGTACAGGTTCCGGAGAGCAGTGAGGCAGCGCTTCACACTGCAGCAACGTTCAGAGACTGGGACCCTCTCTCCTTGGAGGAAACTAACATGAGGTCAGACTCTGAAAACAGTCTTGTTTTATTCCCCTCCATTACTCCACAAATGGCGAAGGATTATCTACGGTAGCGTTCCCACCCTGGATGATTAGTCAGGATCGCCCACTGTCTAGCTATTTGTGGCCTACAGATCTAGGCAGTCTGCCCACCTCCTATCATCTTATAAACTTTGCAAACGACCACTGTCCGGTCAACTGAACTGCAATCAAACCACGAGTGCTCTGCTTGGCCGGTCAACTGAACTGCAATCAAACCACGAATGCTCTGCTTGGCACAGGATCCACTTACCCCGAAGTGACTGCAAGTCGATTCCAGTTGTTTACATTACAGTTTGGATTGTTCGTTTGGTACAGCACTGTATGGACCTAGTATTGGGTGGTTACATGGGTTATTGTTTATTTGGCTCACCCCTCACCACAAGCATGCAGGACCCCTTTCACATGAGTAGACAGGACACAGAACAACTATGGCCACACCACAGAAGAACACAATAATTACCTGGAATGTTAGGGATCTGGGCTCAGTGCATAAACGGCATAGAATACATGCTCAATTGAATAGAAGGAAAATACAACTTACACTCATGCTGGAGACACACCTTACCCATTCCGAGGCTGCTAAGCTACGCAAGAAATGGAAAGGGCAGGTACATAACTCTTCATACTCCGCCTTTGCGAGGAGGGCTGCTTTCTGGATCAGACATGATGTCCCATTTGAGGCAGTGGAGCAGAAAGTGGATATAAACGGCAGATATGTGTTCTGATCCATGGCAAGATAGATGGTGCACACATAATTGTAGGCAGCATAAAAGCCCCGAACTATGATCAGGATAAATTCTTAGTAAACCTAAACACAGTGTTGGCAGGGTTGTTGGGATACCCATGGATATTGGGAGGGGACTATAACACGGTACTGGACACACATCTAGATCGCTCCGTGAAGCAAGTGGACGCATTCCGCAGGTGGGCCGAGGGTTGGTCACTGACGGACGTATGGCGTCTCAAAAAATCTGTACAGCCGTGAATACTCATTCTACTCACAACCCCACATGCTTCACACGAGGCTGGATAGGGAGTTCTGCTCTTTCACCCTTGCAGCCCAGATTGCGCATGCCACGTATCTTGGGAAGACTCTCTCTAATCACAACCCCCTGGAAGTTACGCTATCCTGTGGGAGAGTGCCTACACCAGTTCCCTCCTGGATGCTGCGTCCACAAATGGTAGAAGGTGCCGCTTTCCATGGTGCTACGGCCACAACCATTGCCAATTATTTTGCTGAGAACATCGACTTGGCTTCCTTGCTGCTTATAGAATGTGAGGGGTTTAAGTCTGTCGTACGGAGGCAGCCATTAGTGCCGCTTTAGGGGCTCGGCAGGAGATTCACAACAGCCTAAAGACAGTAGAAAATAAGCTGAACATCCTGGAGCAGGATGCGGTGACTGACGCTACAAAAGCGGAGGCATTGCAGGAGACATGTATTCAGCACGCAGAACTTCTAGAGTGCTTTTGCATAATAGACAGCCAATCCTACACCCAACTCAAACATGAGGAAGTTGACACATCGTGTGCGCTCCTTGCACGATTACTGCGCGAGGCGCCGTCCCACACCCCTGTACATGAGATAGTCTCAGCCAGTGGTACAGCAGCGACTACACAAGTGGACATCAATGAAGCATTCTGAGAATATTGCGAACCACTGCACAGGGCCCCTGTGCGAATAGAAGAGGAGGCATTGGAATCTTTACTGTGCTACCTCTGCTGCCCCCAAATTATCCTTGCCGGACCGAGAGGCTTTGGCTTGTCCCATCTCTAAAAATGAAATGAAAGAAGCCATCCGGGCACTCCCACATAACAAAGCACCAAGTCTAGATGGCCTACCAATCGAATTCAGGTCAGGGACAAATTAGTCCCTCACCTGGACCGCCTTTACCGATCATCTCTGGAATCAGGCACCTTGCCTCGTACTACAATGCAAGCCCTAGTCACTTCTCTCCCTAAGCCAGGTAGGGATCCCACTGAAATCTTGGGCTACCGGCCGCCCTCGCCTGCTTCTATATCTGTTTCAACTTATACACACGGATCAATGCAGCTTCGTCCCGGTGCACAGTACCTCTCGGTGTATCAGACATTTCTACCATATCGTGGAAGGCACCCCTACGGTTCGTCTGGGGTCCGGGTGCATTTCTCTTAACTTGCACCAGGCCGTCGATACCCTCAGCTGGGAGTACATGCTATTTACCCTTAGTAAATTTGGTCTCCCCTCTGCATTCGTATGCTGGGTTAACCTATTCTATGCGTTGCCCACGGCAAGAGCCCGCACAGGAGCACACGTATTGTGGCCATATTGAGTGTGCAGAGGCACACAGCAGGGTTGCCCTCTATCGCCCCTCCTGTTTGTGCTGGCACTTGTGCCCCTGGCAATCAAGCTTTGGGTGGTGGCGGCTGGGAAAGGTGTTCGGATTGGTAACACGGTGCACGTATTGTCAGCATATGCGGATTATTTCATCCTTTAATATGGGATCTAGAAGGCAACCTAGAGCTGATACAGCGCATCTTTAGACAATTTGAGCAACTATCGGGACTTGCTATAAACAAGAACAAATCCCATGAGTTTTACTTCCGGCCCAGTGCCCGCCCTGCTACAGTTCGATACAGGATGCTTACTCTCCGGTTGGCGCTGACTACCTTTAAATATTTGGGCATCCAAATATTTAGGTCCCTTCAAGATTTGCTGGAAGGAAATCTGCTGAGAGCAATCAAGTCACTCCGCACGCAGGTTTCATTCTGGGCATCCTTATCTTTCTCAGTGGCGGGTAGGGTGGCCATCTCCAAAATGGATATGCTGCAGCTCTTGCTATATTTCTTTACGAACCTCCTGGTACTGATCGATGCCTCCTGTTTTAGAACACTAGATACCCTCCTATGGCTTGCTTATTGGCTGGCGGGGCTTACATGAGCTGGTAACTTACATGAGCTGGGTTACACACCGTAATCGCTGTCCCGAGACACCCTTCATGCACTACTTTTACCTCAGGGTCAGATTCCAAGTACGGCCCCCCTTCTGCTCCGAACAGACCTAACCTATTGAAGACGAGCACTTCAGTACACGAGGCAATGGGCCCCACATGCCCCTAATACCCTACTGCTTGGGATACCCATGCCCGCAGGGTTGGTAACTAGTCAGAGCATAAGGAACTGGGAAAAGGGGGATGTTTATGGATGGTGCATTGATGGACCATGAGAATTTAGTTCTGGAGCAATGTGTCCTGGGATCCTTTTTCATACGATCATCAAAGGGGAATGGATCACTTGTCCTGCTCAATCATTGGGTATACAGGAAACGAGGATGTCCCAGTTGAAAAAAGGCCCTCATGTACGTGATGGGTATGATGGTATCTGAAGCGGTATATGTTGGTTCTCCGCTTATAAATCACGTCACTGCATAATCATTGGGTCTGATTTCGTTTTATGCAGCCTCCACCAGGAGGTTATTACCCAAGTTTGACACAATAGTGAGCCAGTGATAAAAAAGGGAATAGTTAAAAAGATCTCAACCTAAGTATTACAAACTTTATTAAGACTCGGTTGTAGGTCTCAAGGGCTCTTCAGGAGTGCTTCAACATGGACGGAGTTACGGGTACAGGATGCACTCTGAGCAGTCGTGATTTAAAAAATAGGGGGGAAAAAAGGGAATCTACAAAACGGTCGACATGTTTCTGCCTTGATCTGCCTTGGTATAGGGCTTACGGGCATTCATCAGGACCAGTGGTTGGGAAACGTGAGGATTTAAACATAAAAAGGTGCTCAAATGTGAACGGAAAAAGGTATTAACCTGTTTCTTCAGAATGGAGGTCTTACGGTACCTCGCGCATTTAATTAACACGCTCCTGTCGGATCGTAGAGCTCTTGGAAGGGGCTGTTGCACCCGATCCTCGACTTGCTTAGTCAGTGCGCTGTTCTGCTCTTGTTGATCCGGAAAACAAGAGCAGAACAGCGCACTGACAGGAGCGTGTTAATTATATGCGCGAGGTACCGTAAGACCTCCATTCTGAAGAAACAGGTTAATACCTTTTTCCGTTCACATTTGAGCACCTTTTTATGTTTAAATCCTCACGTTTCCCAACCACTGGTCCTGATGAATGCCCGTAAGCCCTATACCAAGGCAGATCAAGGCAGAAACATGTCGACCGTTTTGTAGATTCCCTTTTTTCCCCCCTATTTTTTAGATCACGACCGCTCAGAGTGCATCCTGTACCCGTAACTCAGTCCATGTTGAAGCACTCCTGAAGAGCCCTTGAGACCTACAACCGAGTCTTAATAAAGTTTGTAATACTTAGGTTGAGATCTTTTTAACTATTCCCTTTTTTATCACTGGCTCACTACTGTGTCAAACTTGGGTAATAACCTCCTGGTGGAGGCTGCATAAAACGAAATCAGACCCAATGATTATGCAGTGACGTGATTTATAAGCGGAGAACCAACATATACCGCTTCAGATACCATCATACCCATCACGTACATGAGGGCCTTTTTTCAACTGGGACATCCTTGTTTCCTGTATACCCAATGACTGAGCAGGACAAGTGATCCATTCCCCTTTGATGATCTCATGCTATTTTGGAAAGTGAATGGATCCAGAATCCACCTCCCCCACCTCTGATTATAAGATCCTTTTTCATACTACATGCAGCCATCACTAAATTTGTGAAGAAAAACTGGACTTTGAGCAGTGTATAAACCCCTACTCACGACTTAGTCCATGCTCTCTACTTGATGGGAGAGGGTCGCCACCTGATAAGATGGCTTTACAGAGGTGTCCGCGTGCACGCAGGGATTCCCCTTACGACAACAGATCTTGGAAAAAACATACCAGACAAGGACTGGGCCACTCTCCTTGAATACCCTAAGAGGGTATCCTGCAATGCTGAATTCAAGTTCAAATAGTATATGATACTACATAGGACCTACTTACACCGCACTGCCTAAACTGCATGTACCTGGAGACGCAGGAACACTGGCCAAGATGCCACGCAGACGATGCTGACCTACTACACGTGACATGGACGAGCCCACGATTGGTCGGCTTCTGGGCTGGGGTTGCTACTATAATAGTAAATATGACAGGGATCCCTGGCTGGGACACAGCAACGTGATGCATATTGGGGCTGTGCCGACACCCTAAGACAAAGAAGGTACAGTTCAGGTTTACTGATTTGGCCTTAATCATAGTGAAGCGTTCCATCAGCATGAGATGGTATATGCCCGCCCCCAACAGTGCAGGGTTGGCAGGAAGAGTTGATACGATGGGGTAGAACAGAAAGTTCAGTTATACGTAGGGAGGAGTACAGGGTTTTAGGAAACCACTGACATCCATGGAATGGGACATGATGCTGGAAAATCTTAAAACCACTGACCCCTTAACATTATAACTCATATCAGGATGTGAGTCCCCCCTAGCCCATGGCCTCACTCAGCCCCCCGGTGCCCACGGGAGACACGGCCTGTTCAGGGGCTCTGTATACGCCTCTAAGACTCTGCATGGAGATTTCACGGAGCCTGAGCCAGATTCTAGACCGAGTGGGCCAAACCTGAGGTGAGCCAAATGAGGGGAGGGAAGGGAGAGTTGGGGTAGTTATGGTTCACTGTTTTTATTGCCTATCAAACTGTACCTGCCGCATGGCACCAATTGTATGCTAGAATGCTAAAGAACAAGTTACTTACCTTCGGTAACGCTTTTTCTGGTGGAAACAGTATCTGCCTGTGGATTCCTCACCTTATGAATATCCCCTGCGCCAGCATTCCGTGGACATTTTTCCTAGCTCCCCACGCCGACGAGGTCGTCATAGCGTCATGGCTCAGCATGCGGCTCCGCATGACGTCAACAGAGCCATAAGAAGACCACGTCAGCATGATGACGTCAGTTCCACCCATTTTTTCCGAATTATCGATCCATTCATGGTGGATCTGAAAGAGGACATGTTAACGGTGGACGCATATGTATTTGCGTCTTCAGATTCAATTGTAGAGGGAAATTACATGCACTTGAAGCACATACATGTAGCCGTTGGGGTACGTAGTAGGGGACACAATTGAGCATAAAAATTCATATTACCTCATTCCCTCCTTGTCCCCTACGGACCCTTCATGATATATCAATCTTCATTAATCCATCTATTTGTTCATATAACATCATTTGCTCTTCCTTTTTCTGACGGGAATTTGAACTTGAACTTGAATGGGGAATACATGATGTGGCGCACAAGCCGCATATCGCCGGCCCACATTGTAGACATAGGCAACAACTGAATACTATGAGCAATATGATACCTAGAAATGACAGTACTTTCCATCCCCATGCAGAGATTACATTCCAGAACCAACCGGACCATGTCCAAGAGCCTGGATTCTGATGTATCAGATGAGCTATTTTGTGAAGCCTAGTGATGGCTTTGTAAACCGATGGTGCGTTGTCTGGAATGAAAACGCAACAGCTCGAGTGGATGACGGTACAAGCCCCGCCCCTATCGGCCAGGATGACGTCAAGGACAAGACGATTTTGAAGAACTACGAGTCTCATAGCAGACTGTTCCTCTGTTAGGTTACCTAGGGCAGACGTAGTTTCATTCACTACAGCTTCAAGAGTTCTGGTCAATCTACGTATCAGTTTACTATTCGAGACAGTACCTAAGTAGGGAAAGAAACCTTTATTGAAATCTGCATATTGCTCCCATGCCGTTTCAGTATAATCAACAATCGGGAGTTCTCTCTTGTGTCTAGTATGTACTAGGTGGGAGTTCCTATGATAATCAGGTGGGGCTAGAAAAACAGGTGGCAGAAGGAATGCAATGTAACAAGTATCATCCTAATCTAGGGGTAAACGTATGTATGCTGTATGGCCACAAACAAAATAAGAATGACGGGAAGCTTTGAATGTAGACTTGCCCTTATCACTAAATTTCAACTACAGTAGTACATTCGCTATGACCTAGGTGTACTGAACCATTCTTTCTGACACATAATTCACCCTTAACTGGTAATACTGACATAGAGGGCAGGACTGATTCGGCTTCGGACTGAACATTCAGAATCATGAGGTTAAGTGTAAAATTAATTAACCTCGCGCATATAATTAACACGCTCCTGTCAGTGCGCTGTTCTGCTCTTGTTTTCCGGATCAACAAGAGCAGAACAGCGCACTGACTAAGCAAGTCGAGGATCGGGTGCAACAGCCCCTTCCAAGAGCTCTACGATCCGACAGGAGCGTGTTAATTAAATGCGCGAGGTACCGTAAGACCTCCATTCTGAAGAAACAGGTTAATACCTTTTTCCGTTCACATTTGAGCACCTTTTTATGTTTAAATCCTCACGTATCCCAACCACTGGTCCTGATGAATGCCCGTAAGCCCTATACCAAGGCAGATCAAGGCAGAAACATGTCGACCGTTTTGTAGATTCCCTTTTTTCCCCCCTATTTTTTAAATCACGACTGCTCAGAGTGCATCCTGTACCCGTAACTCAGTCCATGTTGAAGCACTCCTGAAGAGCCCTTGAGACCTACAACCGAGTCTTAATAAAGTTTGTAATACTTAGGTTGAGATCTTTTTAACTATTCCCTTTTTTATCACTGGCTCACTATTGTGTCAAACTTGGGTAATAACCTCCTGGTGGAGGCTGCATAAAACGAAATCAGACCCAATGATTATGCATGTTAATTAATTAACACGCTCCTGTCGGATCGTAGAGCTCTTGGAAGGGGCTGTTGCACCCGATCCTCGACTTGCTTAGTCAGTGCGCTGTTCTGCTCTTGTTGATCCGGAAAACAAGAGCAGAACAGCGCACTGACAGGAGCGTGTTAATTATATGCGCGAGGTACCGTAAGACCTCCATTCTGAAGAAACAGGTTAATACCTTTTTCCGTTCACATTTGAGCACCTTTTTATGTTTAAATCCTCACGTTTTGAGGAAATATAAATTTTATGGTCAAGTTGTGTTCCCTAGCGCGTACCCCACCGACTCCATGTACCAGCTTAAAGTGCATGTAACTTCCCTCCTGTGCCAGCTATGAAGACGCAAATACATTTGCGTCCAACGTTAACTTGTCCTCTTTCAGATCCACCCTGAATGGATTAAATAGCCCGTTCCTAAGTATGCTATGCCAACGTCTTTTTGTAGTGTACCTTACATGTTTTTCAGCTCTGGCAAGGTAGGCCCTGAATTTCTGCCATCGAGCCTCT
This sequence comes from Lissotriton vulgaris, assembly GCF_964263255.1. Taxonomy (NCBI): domain Eukaryota; kingdom Metazoa; phylum Chordata; class Amphibia; order Caudata; family Salamandridae; genus Lissotriton; species Lissotriton vulgaris. The sequence goes on along the minus strand of NC_141693.1, from coordinate 1,860,901,927 downwards.
TTTTCTGGCTTCTGACTCTGAAAACTTCAGCCCAGGATGCCTCTGTACCCGTGAACTCTGACTTACTTCCAGCGCGGCCCACCGCGCTCAGCTCAGCCTGCTGCCTGCCAAGACTGACTATAACCTTCGAGTTATCTGTTCCGCGCCTCGAAAATACATTCCTGCCTACTAGCTTCAGTAAACATCCCCCTCAGCTACAGGGCCAAAGGGCCGACCTGTCTCCGTGCAAGTAATTCATAGTCTCTGTTACCATGCTCCCATGGAAGGCCCCATGCCCCACGCTTCTCATGCAGACACTTAGGCGCTTGAACACGCACTCACAGTCAGTATAGAATAGCTTCTGCCCCAGAGACCTTTCCGTCCAGATAATATGGTTCCTAAACATCAGATATCAGATATGATAGAAGTACAAGTTGATCTGACATGCCAGACTTCTGTCTCTTTCCGTCAGTGTAAATGTCAAGTCCCCTGCACCCCTCCAGTTTCACATCTATCACACGTCATGCAGCTGCGCGCGCATCCAAGCTTCCGATTTCTGCTGACATTGCAACATTTCTGTTTGGTGCCACCCCCTTGTGACACCTATCTGTGACGCTACTAGCACACACCTCCAGTTCACGCCTAGTCCACGCCTTCTGATTACGTACTAGTCAATCATTGACACTTATAAAGCGCGCTACATACCCGTAGGGTCTCAAGGCGCTGGGGGGGGGGGGGGGGTCCCGCTACTGCTCGAACAGCCAGGTCTTCAGCTTCTTCCTGAAGGAGAGGTGGTCTTGGGTCAGGCGCAGGTCGGGAGGGAGGGAGTTCCAGGTCTTGGCGGCCAGGTAGGAGAAGGACCTACGTGCATACTGTTATCTTGTCTTCTCTCAGCTGTTACGCCTACTATACTGTTTTCTATGACATGAATTAAGTATATAAGCTATGTACTGTCAATAAAATGTAGCGCTCTTACTATCCCTTCTTCCACCCCTGTGGTGGGAAGAACATGATATCTTGGTCATGACCATTCCTTTTGAGGAATAAAACCCCTAAGAACTCTAACACCACGGACTCTGGTTTCTTTCTTTCCGATTGAGTTATTATTGATTAAGTACTTACCTGCATAGAAATTAAGAGAGTAAATTATATATTTACGTCACTTTGGCGCCCGAACAGGGACCCCTCCCCCACCTCACGCGCCGGTTGGTGCGTTGCAAGCTCTGTCCCCTGCCATCAGTTAGATGGAAACTACGCGTACCGGCAGGATTTCCTGCATCTCCCTCTGACCCACGGAGGTGACGAAGACTGCGATCAGTGCCCAGACGAGGCGGTGAGGAGTGCGGAGGATCCCGACCAGAGCCTAGCCGAAAGAAGCAAGGTCCGAGGTGTCAAGAGGCCCACCAGTTTTCCGAAGTTTTCCGAAGTTTTCCGAAGTTTTCCGAAGTCGAGCCGAGTCGAGTCTAGTCCAGTCGAGTTTTCCGAGGCCTTCTGTTTCCGTGCTTCCCGGTGAGTACCATTGCTGGGACGTATCTAGACGGGTTTGGGTACACAAGTCCGGTCTGCACTGTTTTTAGGCAGTGTATCTGTACTGTTTAGCAGTATATCTAGTATTCTGAATTTCTGAATTTCTGCACTGTTACACCAGTGTATCTGTACTGTTTAGCAGTACATCCAGTATAGGGGGTAGTCATCTATGTCTCAAATGTCTTTTCATGTGATTAATGGCGTGGTATGAATGTGACTGTTTTAATGTGCATTATTGTGTTTCTTGTATAAACTAGCTGTATCCAGTATTAAGTAGTTAGGATTGAGCATTCAGTACCAAGTAAACAAGATGCCGTTTTTCAACAAGTTAAAGCAGATAGGAACTAGGAAAGGGATACTAGAGGAAGAAATTCCTATCCCCCCTAGGGACACTCCAGGCAACTTTATGTACCACAAACATGGCATAGATGCCATATTATATCTAGATTTATGGGCTGACTATACTAAACATCTAGACGAAAGACACAGATGGCCTGTTACCGGAACATGGGATGCCGAGTGCATCATGAAGGTAGAGGAAGTGCTATGGAAAAAGAAAGCCAGACAATCTCAGAAAGACGCCATAGAGTTCTGGCGTAAGGAATCACACAAGCGTGCTGAAAAAGCACTACGTAGAGAAGACAGACTTAAAGAATCAGACAAGGCCCAAGAAAACGAGTTAGTTAACGAGGGGATCCGAGTAAAATCAGAGCAAGTAGACCGCGCACGAAATAACCTCGTAAACGGTATGTATCTCGCGGCTGAGGGTTCGCCTGAGGCCATTTCTGAAATACCGAAAAACCTACCGCCACCATTGGTTACAACTAAAGTAATGCATAAGACTACTAAAGACATATTCCTGACTTCCTATCTAGAGGATGTAGCACCCGCTTACACCAATCTGCCTGTCCGCGCCCTGCCCAACGACAGGGACGGGGGTGGTAACCCGCCCCGAGATCAAATTCCGCCAGTACCACAACAGAAACCTCCTGTTCCACTACCTCCACCACTTCCCGCACTTAAAGTTGATCTACCGAAACCACTTCTACCTGATCCTACTAAAAGACAAGTTCAAGTTCAGATACAGACTCCGCCGAGAAATGATGCCCAAGCCTCCGCCTCAGGGGGTGCGGAAGGGGGTCTACACACCCCGCCATTGACACACAGGTTACAGCTCAGGGACTTTCGGAGTCCTTTTACGTTCAAATCACCCCGCCTTGACGCATTAAAAGAAAACCTTTCAGTTTGCAGATATGATCCAGTACCCGGAAAAGACGATCTAATGATATTGGCATCACTACGGTTAAGATCTGCTACTGATATCTTGCTGTGCTATGCAGGAATGAAGGACCGTCTAGATAGAATATATGAGTTTGTTCAGACAGGGAAAGACCCTGACAGTATTCAGGAGGCCATGGAGAAACAGAAAGTTGACGTTCAAGCACAGATACTACGTTTTTTCATAAATTGCCTAATAAGAGAACGAGACAGGCCTGGAACAGATCAAAGTGAATTGGATGCACTAAACAAGTGGGGTCAAAATATAGCTGAGGGAAAACATGATAAGGGGACTTGCATAGCCAGTATGTATAGAAAAATAAGAAAGACAGTAATAGAAATACACCAAAAGGAGAAAGAAAAGGCTTCCTCCGAGGAGGAAGAAGAACTTGAAGAACCAGAAAGGACTACAGATACTATAGCATATGTAGGTAAGGGAACTTACCTTAGGAAAGGTATCCGTCCAGAAAGCAAGAGAGTTTTTCTCTCTGCCTTAACAAACCCGAATTCTGCGGAACATCAGTTCCAGGAGACTGATAAAAGACTCCGAGACCGAGTGGGGTACCACATACTCAATTCAATGGATGAACAAGAACTAGCCCGGTCAGCCATATTATGGGCTGAAAATCCGGATATGTATAATGATGATACATTAGCGCAGACATTTCTGAACCTCTCCCCAGATGAACAGAAACTAGCAGGTGTATACATGATTCAGCACCTCCTCACGAAATACAGAAACCAACATTCTGATCCAGGACCCTTACACGAAACATTAGAAGCACTACTCATGGATAGATGGAGAGGTTTAAGCACCAAGTTAATACAAATAATTCTAGAACAACGACATAGATATAACACTTTCATAAGCTCTGAATATGTTCCTGCTCCGCCCCCAGAAAGGAAAACGTATCACCTGCAATGCGTGAGTGGCATTGAAAGCCAGAACCCCTTACGAGAAGTACACCCAGTTATGGGTGAGGATCATATCTTGAAACGTGTATATGTACACACGCCACTGACCAAGTTAGAACTGTTAGAAATGAAGAAACTAGTCCCGAGCCATGATAAAGATCCTGCAGGTTTTCACAGAGAGCTTAAAGACATGTTACTGATGGGGGATTACACATATGATGATATCATGAAAATGTTAAAGGTACTGCTGCCCACGGGCATCTACGAGAAACTAAAGGAAAAGGAATGGGAGGTGGGAGAGAAAAAGATTGTATGGGCAGAAATAGAAGACGAAGAGAATAAACGTGTCCCAGGGGTAGGCCTTGGGGACAAAACTAAAGCATTACCAGGTTTAATAGTACAGGTTCTGCCGAGATTATTGGCAACTAGAAAAGAAGACTGGGATGCAATCTCAGCATGTAAACAGAAACCCGACGAAGATACTAGTGACTTTTATTCAAGATTCGAGAAATGTTTTATTATTAATAGTGGTCTTAAACCAAGTAGCGAATCGTACCCGCATCTTTTTGTATCCAAGTTAGTTGATAACTCCCTGTTAGCAGTCAAGAATCGTGTGTACAAGGTTGAGAGTACATGGCAAGCAAATACGCCATCCCAGATGTTACAAATGTTACAATACCATCAGAATAGAATTAGAGAAGAACAGGACCAAGAACAGAAACGTATGAAAGACACGAAAATGAAAATGTTGGTAGCCCAGTCGGTTCATACCGACGGAAACCGAAAGGGTACGAACCAGACAGGTCACGTCGCAGGTCCCGTTAAAGGGACGTGCAATTATTGCAAGCAGCCAGGTCACTACGTACATGAATGTCCAGTTCTGAAACATAACATAGCAACAGGTAAAACTAAAGAGAGACCGCATCCACCTAGACAAGATCAGGTTCAGCAACAGACTTCACAGAATGTACAACCCATGCAGAACACACAGCATGCTTCATCGCATACAGCCCAGACAGTAGCGGTACCTCAGCCCACTGCTACGACTCAACAGGTTTCTCAACAGATGTATCAGTATGCCCAATCTGCTTACCCTGAGTATCAACGATACACATGAAACAGCCTAGAGAGGGAATTTGGCTTGCCTCTTATTGAAATTCCTGTAGATCAAGAAGGTCCTTATGTACACAGTCAAGTATTGGGAAAAGACAGAAAGTTTTTAATTGACACAGGGGCAAGCCGCACCACAATCAGCCATAATGAAGTCCCAGGGGCACCCCTCTCAGGCTCACAGAATGTTTCCCTTGGTTTTTCAGGACAGCCTATTGTAAATGAAGTATCGGAACCAGTACCCTTGGCTGTGGGTCCATTATCACGAGTTACGGACTTGTTACTTACGAACTCATGCCCAGAAAATCTGTTAGGAATTAAAACATTGAAGGCTCTAGGAGCTATAATCTGCTGTTCCCCGGAGGGAGTTAGACTCTTTCTACGGGATTTCAAGGGTCACTATGTGTTGCGAGAATTCGATGTCAGATTGAAAAATGTACCAGATCACCTGTGGGCAAAAGGCCCAACTGATGTAGGTTGTATGCATATCACACCATACCGTGTTACACTCAAGACAGGAGTTGTTCTACCACGAATCAGACAATACAAGTTACCACCCGATGCTGTAGTGGCTTTACTGGAAATCATTGAAGAGCTTATAGCACAAGGAGTGGTCGTCGAGACTGACTCCAATATCTGTAATTCACCTATCATTCCAATTCTTAAACGTACTGATCCCAATGCACCGCCAGTATATCGGCTGGTGATTGATCTTCGAGAACTGAACAAATGTATTGTACCACAGTACCCTGTGGTCCCCGATATCTCTTCCCTATTGACTGCCATTGATTCAGAAGCAACGTTCTTTACTGTAATTGATCTCAAGAACGCTTTCTTCAGTGTACCTATTGATCCAGAGAGCCAATATCTCTTCGGATTCAGTTTAAATGGACGAAGCTTCAAATTTTCCCGCGCACCTCAAGGATTCACAGAAAGCCCCAGCATCTATAGTCAAGCACTGAAAAGACAACTAGATTGTATTCAAATGCCAGTTAACACAGCTTTACTGCAATACGTCGATGATCTGCTGATCACCGCACGAAGTGAGCCCGAATGTGAACAAGCATCACTGACAGTTCTACATTTTCTGGCAGACAAGGGACACAAGGTGTCTCCTTCGAAGCTACAATTCTGTGTTCAGCAAGTTGTGTACTTGCTGTCCAAAGTGGGGAGACAGCTCACTCCCGATCGCATTCAGTTAATTGTAAATATGCCACGACCCCAGACACAAAAGGAAGTGCGGGCCTTCATAGGCCTCACCTCGTACTGCAGACAATGGATTCCTCAATATGCATTTCTAGCTAAACCACTCATCCAGTTAACGACGCAGGAGGCAGCGACCTCGACTGTCCTCCCTTGGACTCAGGAACATACACAAGCCTTTGAGGAATTAAAGAAAACATTATGTCAAGCACCAGTTTTAGCAACGCCATGTTACAGCAAACCGTTTACACTTTTTGTCACAGAACGTGATGGTACAGCATTGTCTGTCCTCACTCAAGATCAAGCAGGTTCACATAAGCCTTGCGCTTATTTTTCAAGTACATTGGATTCAGTAGCCCAGGCACTCCCTGCATGCTTAAAGTCAGTAGCAGCAACAGCGTTAGCAATAAGACAGAGCGATTCAATTGTTTTAGGCCATCAGTTAACAGTACAAGTCCCACACTCTGTAGAGGTTCTTTTAAACAGAACCCAGACTCAGCACTTGACCATAGCACGACTGACAGGTTACGAACTAACACTATTCCAGCCACACATAGAAATCAGACGCTGCAGCATTCTGAACCCGCAACACTGTTACCTATAATTATGACAGATCCAGCCCCGCATGATTGCATAGAGATCATTAATGCAGTAACAAAGCCCCGACGAGACTTAACAGATGTTCCATTGACAAATCCAGACCTGACACTTTATGTGGATGGTTCATGCATGCGAACAAGTACAGGAGAATTAGTGGCCGCATATGCCGTGACCACTGAAACCGAAGTTAAAGAAACACATCGTATTGACACACTGTCTGCTCAAGCGGCAGAGCTTATTGCTCTGACCCGAGCCTGTATTCTAGCCAAGAACAGAAATGTCAACATATACACTGATTCCCGTTATGCGTTCGGAGTTGTACACGACTTCGGTATGTTATGGCAAGAACGAGGTTTTCTGACCTCTCACGGTGCCAAGATCCAACATGGTCCCCTCATTCAAGCACTGTTAGAAGCAATACATCTGCCTTCAGGAATATCCGTCATGAAGTGTAAAGCACATACTAAAGTCACAGATTCTGTTTCCCAGGGTAACGACCTGGCAGACCAGACAGCAAAACATACAGCATTGACTCACACTCAGACAACTGACATGACAAAGACAGTAGGACCGACACATTGTATGACAGTCAGAGATCCCACACTAGATGTTATCGATATTCAGACACATGCTACCCCGGAAGAAATAAAGAAATGGATTGAACTAGGAGGGATCCAGACAGATCAAGGTTGGATGACGAAGGGAAAATCTACATGGTTTCTCCCTGACTCTATGGTTCAAGTCATGATTAATACAGCACATAGTCCAGCACATCTAGGAGAAAAAGCGATGCTAGACAGTTTACAAAATCTTTGGAACAATAAACACTTACGAGCAGCAGCAAAACAGAAAGTGCGTACTTGCATGATCTGTTGTCAGTTCAATCCAGGTAAAAGCGTCCCTGTAGAGCAAGGTGGATTTCATTCTCCCGATCACCCTTTTGAAGTCCTCCAGATGGATTATATCCAGATGGACTGTTGTCGAGGATTTAAATATGTTCTCGTAGTTGTTTGTGCTCTGTCCCGTTGGACCGAAGCATACCCAGTCCCAGATTACACTGCTCCGACCACTGCCAGGCAGTTGGTTCGTGAATTCTTCCCACGGTACGGCTTGCCTCGTGTCGTGTACTCAGATAACGGTCAGCCATTCTCATCCGAATTAATGAATGAAGTTTCTTTATTGCTAGGATACCAGTGGAAATTCCATTGTGTCCGACATCCCGAAGCCGCAGGCCTTGTAGAGAGGCATAATCAGACATTAAAAACACGACTTGCTAAAATATGTAAAGAGAAAGGGGTCGACTGGATAGTCGCCCTGCCAGTGGCACTGTTCTATATGAGGATGGTTGCCCATTCGAGATCAGGACTATCCCCGTACGAAGTGGTCTTTGGTAGACCACCGAATATGTGGGGGACGCCCATTCCGAAAAAAATTACTGATGTTGATTGCAATATGTTGACAGATTATCTTGCCTCCTTGATGTCTGCACTCCAATCATGTCGTTCACAGGTTGCCGCAGCCTTCCCTGACAACACTGATGTAAAGCCACATGATGTCCGTCCAGGGGATCTGATCCTGATAAGGAACTTCGACCGGAAAAGTCCGTTGGAGCCCCGCTGGAAATCGCCGAAGACCGTTCTACTTACCACGAGGACCGCGGTGAAGGTTGAGGGCAGGAAGGGGTGGGTCCACATGAGCCATGTTAAGCTGTGTAATGAACTGAAATCCGACCCAGGCTCATCCACCCCTTCCAAAGACTGTATCGAGCCCAGTGACTTTAAACCTTCCGAACGAGAGAAAACTCCCCAAGAGGAGTACAGACTTAAACTCCGATCTAGCAAGTCAGACAGTTTAATTGTTTAAGTCCTCCCCTAGGTGAATCGGTTAAATAGTTTCTGACATGTATCCCCTAGATCGAGAGAGAGAGAGAGAATACAAGAAACGTACATACTGTAAATCACTACGTAGTCACTGTATAGTGACATTGTTAATAATGTTTTTTCTAAGTCTCCTGATAATAGTTGCAAGTATACTTCTCCCTATCTACTACCCTATTTTCAGGCGTGAACAATCTGTTTACAATGTCTCTGCTGAACACACTTTTAGCGAGTTACCTCCACACGAACTCTCCTACAGACTTGCGCTGCGCAACAACACATTCATTAGTATGTTACACCATTCCCATCAAACTAACAATGCTACAGACTGCTGGATATGTGGCCGACTCCCTCCCTACCAGAATTACAAGGGAGCTCTGCCCCTCTTTCCGTACCCGTTCACTCACAATGGTTCCTGTGGTGCATGGTTTAAAATAATTAATTCCTTAGATCCTGATATTGCTGTTTTCGACGGGGGCTGGGTTTGGGGAAACTTGAACTTGGTCCTGCTCGACGTCTGTTACCCTGATAAGGAGGGACTCCCCACTAGAATAGGAACTGATCTAGAAAATGAAGTGTATGGATTAGGTAATTATACAATTAGCCTTATGATTCTTACTGTTGAATCCGAAGCCGCACCTGTTATACCCACTATGTCAGTATTACCCGTCACGGGTGAATTATGTGTCAGGAAGAAAGGTTCAGTACACTTAGGTCATAGTAAATGCACTACTGTGGTCGAATTCAGTGATCATGGTAAATCGTCCTTCAAAGCTATCCGTCATTCTTACTTTGTTTGTGGTCATACCGCATACATACGCCTACCCCCAGATTGGGATGGTACCTGTTATATAGCGTTCCTTCTGCCACCTGTTTTCCTAGCTCCTCCTGATTACCACAGAAATACAAATCTAGTAAAGAATAGACCCAGAAGAGATATCCCACTTGTCGACTACACAGAAACGGCATGGGAACAGTACACCGATTTTAATAAAGGATTCTTTTTCTTTTTAGGACCTGTTCAAAATAGTAAATTAATACGCAGATTAACTAGAACTCTTGAAGCAGTAGTGAATGAAACTGCTTCCGCCCTTGGTAACTTAACCGAAGAGCAGTCCGCCATGCGGGTTGTTGTCCTTCAGAATCGTCTTGTTATTGACGTCATCTTGGCAGATAGAGGTGGAGCCTGTAAGGTCATCGGGTCAAGTTGCTGTGTTTTCATTCCACAAAACGCACCATCTGTATATCAAGCTATTACACGTCTCCATAAAATTGCAAATCAGATACATCAGAATCCAGGCACCTGGACTTGGTCCGGTTGATTCTGGACAACGTTAACAGCTTGGGGATGGAAGATCCTATCCTTCCTAGGCATTGGCCTAGTCCTAGTATTCAGTTGCTGCCTGTGCCTGCAGTGCGGGCCAGCGATTTGTGGACTGTGTGCCACATCCTGTATTGAACATTCCAGTTTCCTTTCAAAGCGTAAAAGAAACAAAGAAGAGCAAATGATGTTACAAGAACAAACTGATCGATTCATGAGGATCGATATATCATGAAGGGTCCGTAGGGAACAAGGAGGGAATGAGGAAATATAAATTTTATGGTCAAGTTGTGTTCCCTAGCGCGTACCCCACCGACTCCATGTACCAGCTTAAACTGCATGTAACTTCCCTCCTGTGCCAGCTATGAAGACGCAAATACATTTGCGTCCAACGTTAACTTGTCCTCTTTCAGATCCACCCTGAATGGATTAAATAGCCCGTTCCTAAGTATGCTATGCCAACGTCTTTTTGTAGTGTACCTTACATGTTTTTCAGCTCTGGCAAGGTAGGCCCTGAATTTCTGCCATCGAGCCTCTTTTTCTGGCTTCTGACTCTGAAAACTTCAGCCCAGGATGCCTCTGTACCCGTGAACTCTGACTTACTTCCAGCGCGGCCCACCGCGCTCAGCTCAGCCTGCTGCCTGCCAAGACTGACTATAACCTTCGAGTTATCTGTTCCGCTCCTCGAAAATACATTCCTGCCTACTAGCTTCAGTAAACATCCCCCTCAGCTACAGGGCCAAAGGGCCGACCTGTCTCCGTGCAAGTAATTCATAGTCTCTGTTACCATGCTCCCATGGAAGGCCCCATGCCCCACGCTTCTCATGCAGACACTTAGGCGCTTGAACACGCACTCACAGTCAGTATAGAATAGCTTCTGCCCCAGAGACCTTTCCGTCCAGATAATATGGTTCCTAAACATCAGATATCAGATATGATAGAAGTACAAGTTGATCTGACATGCCAGACTTCTGTCTCTTTCCGTCAGTGTAAATGTCAAGTCCCCTGCACCCCTCCAGTTTCACATCTATCACACGTCATGCAGCTGCGCGCGCATCCAAGCTTCCGATTTCTGCTGACATTGCAACATTTCTGTTTGGTGCCACCCCCTTGTGACACCTATCTGTGACGCTACTAGCACACACCTCCAGTTCACGCCTAGTCCACGCCTTCTGATTACGTACTAGTAACACGTGCATACTGTTATCTTGTCTTCTCTCAGCTGTTACGCCTACTATACTGTTTTCTATGACATGAATTAAGTATCAGTTATCAAAAAGTAGAAACGGACACTAGTTACACCTTATGACCATTGGTATAAGGGATAAAGATCAGAGTAGCCTCAAAAAACTCTATGTTTTGTGTTGGAAGGTGCGGTATATCTGGTTCGTCCGCCCCACATTAGAGTTGTGGCAGTTATCATTGGCTACTCTGAAGTGAATGTGCCAGCCTCACCCGAGGCACCTCTGGTCTAGGGTGCAGTGTCCAGAGATTTGAAGTGAAAAAAGGGTGCAAAATAAAGTGTGCAAAAAAGGAAAAAATAGTTAAAAAGAGGAAAAGAAACAGCCCGAAAGTTCTTTAATGGGGGTTGTTTCTACCACATTAAAAATTGAGTGGTACGATGTTAGACCGAGTTACTAGGTCTGATAGTATAAATTCACAAAAAACGTCGACATGTTTCAGCTCCGTTAGGCCAGGAAGGGTCTGCGGAGCTTTCGTCAGGACTCACAAAACATAGATATATAGTACTTACACTATTTGTGTAGTCTTATTTGGCGTGCAAACACTCTTATTTTGGTTACACAATTGGGGAAATTTTCCTTCTTAATCTGAAATGAGACGAAAAATAACGTCCATATATAACATGCACACACACACCTAATTTCAATTTAGGATATGCATTTTTCTCATAATTTGGTTAAAGTAACATATTTTATTGATACTAAAACACATTTGATATTTTAGAAGGCAAAGGAGAGTGAAGATGATAAACCTGTATTACCATTAAGGTTAAATAGGAAATACAAAGGCAAGAGCAAGTAAAACACGCTAGGATTAATATTACATAGCCTGTTTCAGATTTGCCTCGTAGCGCTAATCAATATAGCAGGAACTGGGCGAGCTAGCGCTATAAGCAGTGCGTGATTGTTTGGTTAAGACGCTGCATAGTTGTTACGTAGCGCTTGTGGATATAGCGGGGCAGGGCGGACAAGACATTTTACAAATAGTTAAAGACGCCGTAAACAGTGCATTGCTTGTTTTTGAAAGATGGGTTCGCCTACCTGTAGCCAAAAGAGTTTTGCTTCTCCGGGGTATCGCTAAACTGACACTGAGAAGATCAGAGCTGTTTAGAGAGGGGGGGGGGACTCCGTTAGTTAAAAAGAGAGTGGCTCGTCTTACCAGAGTATCTGAAGGTCTTATTTGCACCAGCGCCATTACCCGCGTGTGTGGAGAATTCCGCCTTGTGCTGACTCTGCCCCGGGGTGTGGCTTGGCTTGAGAGCACTGGGATTTTTAAGCTGCCTAGAGCGTCGCATCGGACGTGTCAGATGCTGCATATTTTTTCTTGGGTTTCAGTATATCGCGTCTCTGATAACTTTATTGGGACACAAAGCTGTATTTTCATTGTAGGTTGTTTCAGTTCATCAAAATACCTCAAGATACCTGCGTTTTTATGGGGTTTCAGTATATCGCGTTTCTGGTAACTTTTTTGAGACATAAAGCTGTACTTTCATTGTAAATTGTTTAAAGACACCAGGATAACTCAAGTTCTTTAATAGGCAAAACGGTGCCAGGGAATAGCATCGTTCAACCCCTGTTCACAGGTTTTGAGGCGGTCCACCCACCTTTGTTCTTTTTCGAACAGGCGGCGCTCGCAATTGGCGCTTTTATCAGTGAGCATTTCCAGTACTGTCCAGTGGAGTTCTTCACATGAGTGACCCATCTCGATGAAGTGGGCACAAAGTCTTGTGGTGTTTTTCTTTAGTCGAATGTTACTTTTATGCTCGCCAATCCTTAGCTTTATTTTGCGGCAAGTCATGCCAATGTATCTTTTATTGCACTTGCAGGTGATCATATATATGACGTGCGATGAGTTACAGTTCGTATGTTGACGTTGTGTCCATACCAGTGTCTCCGTTAGCTGTAGCGTTTTTGATACTGTAGTGGTTTTACAGGCTACGCAGGACCCGCAAGGGTAGTGGCCAGTTACAGGGTTCATGGTGACATCTCTCGTGATGGATTGCAATTGTTTTTTCAAGGGACGGGTATGGACAAGGACGTCTTTTATGTTCTTAGTCCTGCGATTGGCAAACCTCGGCTTTGGCCAGTTGAAAGTTCCAGTGTTTAGGATATGCCAGTTTTTATTTATCAGCTTGTTCACCTCATAAGTTGATGGGCAGAATGTAGTGACGCAGGTCGTTAGGTCCTGTACTTGTGCTTTAGGGTAACTTTGTAGGAGGCATTCCCTGGGCTGGCTGTTCGCTCTTTTTTTGCAGTATTTTATTGTTCTTGCACTGTAATTCCTTTTTGCCAATTTTTGACTTAGTTCTTGTGCCTGGATCAGGTAGTCTTCTTTTTTGCTGCAATTACGTTTTAGCCGAAGGAACTGGCTAAAAGGAAGATTGTCTCTGAGAGGCTTTGGGTGGTAGCTCTGATACGAGAGCAGGCTATTTTTTTGCAGTAGGTTTTGTGTAGGTTTTTGTATTCAGGATGTTATTTTCTACAAAAATCGTCAGATCCAAGAAATCCAAACTCTTGTTACTGGAGGTGTGCGTGAATTTCAACCATGGGTCTAGATGGTTAAGCCAATGGATAAATTGTTCTAAATCAGATGATGTGTCCCAAATTAGGATCACATCATCTATATATCTCTTCCAGTAGAGAATGCTGGCAGAGAACATGTTAGCTGCATTGTGAATGAACTTATTTTCGAAATTGCTCACATACAGCCCAGCCACCGATGGAGCAAAGGCACTGCCCATTGATGTACCATGGGTCTGTAAATAAAGATCTTCCTCGTAGGCAAAAAAGTTTTCTGTCAGTGCCAGTTTGCAACATTCGAGAATAAAGTGTCTCGGTGTATTGTATAGCCAGTCTTCAGAGTAAAGTATGTCTTCCAGTACTTGCAGTGTGTCACTTTGTGGCAAACTAGTGAACAAAGATTCCACATCCAAACCTACTAAGGTCATAGTTGCTGGATCGAATGATTTTGCTTGGATCTGTACTAACAGATCTCGAGTGTCTTTTAGGTAGGACGGTGTACGTTGTACAAGTGGTTTTAAAAATTCGTCCGCGAATTTTGACAGCGGCTCAAGGACTGACCCTATTCCAGACACTATAGGTCTCCCCGGAGGAGGGGACCTATTTTTGTGTGTTTTCGGAAGTGAGTAGAAATAGGGAATTTTTGGGTCCGAGGTTATGAGGTATTCAGCTTCTTTCTTGGTTATCCAATTCTTAGTCTCTGCTTCGTGGACCATACTGGATATTATATTCTGCAATCTTTCTGTTGGGTCGGAAGTCAGTTTTTTGTAGAATCTTGTATCCGATAGGAGGGAGAGGCATTGGTCATTGTAGCCATCTTTACTTAGGATTACAATGCCACCCCCTTTGTCGGCAGGTTTCACCACTATTGTGTCGTTCTCTCTTAGTGACTCCAGGGCGGCTCGCTCTTTTTTAGAGAGGTTTTGGAAGGTTTTTTTGTTCCTATCTAGGAGGTCCACGCCTTTCATTAAAGATTGTTCAAAGGTATGCAATTCGGGAGGCACACTGGCATACGGTGGATTGAATGTTGACTTTTTACGTAGCGATGTATCGCCTGCTGTTTGGCTGTTCATGGTATTATGGAAGAATGCTTTTAGTTTAAGAGTTCTACAAAATTCTGCTAGTTCACTTTTCAATTTAAAAGTATCCAGTCGGGGTGTAGGCACAAAGCTTAGGCCCTTGTTTAGGACTCCTATTTGGTCTTGGGTCAATTGCAACTCAGAGAGATTCACTATGAGGGATTGGTCTTGTTGGTTGATGTGGCTGCCATACTCCTGGTCTGGACGTTTCTCTGTTGATCCTGCCATCTTATGGACTTTTTTCTGCCTCTTGTTGGGTTTTGGCCCCTTGATAAAAAAGGCGTCTCTTGCTGGTGTAAGTTAGGATTCGTGGCCATTTGTTGATCACCTGGCTGCGGCATCTGGTGCATGCCTCGATTGAATGGGTCCATCCACCCCCCATATTGAGGTACAAAAAGCTATGTACTGTCAATAAAATGTAGCGCTCTTACTATCCCTTCTTCCACCCCTGTGGTGGGAAGAACATGATATCTTGGTCATGACCATTCCTTTTGAGGAATAAAACCCCTAAGAACTCTAACACCACGGACTCTGGTTTCTTTCTTTCCGATTGAGTTATTATTGATTAAGTACTTACCTGCATAGAAATTAAGAGAGTAAATTATATATTTACGTCAGGATCGTAGAGCTCTTGGAAGGGGCTGTTGCACCCGATCCTCGACTTGCTTAGTCAGTGCGCTGTTCTGCTCTTGTTGATCCGGAAAACAAGAGCAGAACAGCGCACTGACAGGAGCGTGTTAATTATATGCGCGAGGTACCGTAAGACCTCCATTCTGAAGAAACAGGTTAATACCTTTTTCCGTTCACATTTGAGCACCTTTTTATGTTTAAATCCTCACGTTTCCCAACCACTGGTCCTGATGAATGCCCGTAAGCCCTATACCAAGGCAGATCAAGGCAGAAACATGTCGACCGTTTTGTAGATTCCCTTTTTTCCCCCCTATTTTTTAAATCACGACCGCTCAGAGTGCATCCTGTACCCGTAACTCAGTCCATGTTGAAGCACTCCTGAAGAGCCCTTGAGACCTACAACCGAGTCTTAATAAAGTTTGTAATACTTAGGTTGAGATCTTTTTAACTATTCCCTTTTTTATCACTGGCTCACTACTGTGTCAAACTTGGGTAATAACCTCCTGGTGGAGGCTGCATAAAACGAAATCAGACCCAATGATTATGCAGTGACGTGATTTATAAGTGGAGAACCAACATATACCGCTTCAGATACCATCATACCCATCACGTACATGAGGGCCTTTTTTCAACTGGGACATCCTTGTTTCCTGTATACCCAATGACTGAGCAGGACAAGTGATCCATTCCCCTTTGATGATCTCATGCTATTTTGGAAAGTGAATGGATCCAGAATCCACCTCCCCCACCTCTGATTATAAGATCCTTTTTCATACTACATGCAGCCATCACTAAATTTGTGAAGAAAAACTGGACTTTGAGCAGTGTAGAAACCCCTACTCACGACTTAGTCCATGCTCTCTACTTGATGGGAGAGGGTCGCCACCTGATAAGATGGCTTTACAGAGGTGTCCGCGTGCACGCAGGGATTCCCCTTACGACAACAGATCTTGGAAAAAACATACCAGACAAGGACTGGGCCACTCTCCTTGAATACCCTAAGAGGGTATCCTGCAATGCTGAATTCAAGTTCAAATAGTATATGATACTACATAGGACCTACTTACACCGCACTGCCTAAACTGCATGTACCTGGAGACGCAGGAACACTGGCCAAGATGCCACGCAGACGATGCTGACCTACTACACGTGACATGGACGAGCCCACGATTAGTCGGCTTCTGGGCTGGGGTTGCTACTATAATAGTAAATATGACAGGGATCCCTGGCTGGGACACAGCAACGTGATGCATATTGGGGCTGTGCCGACACCCTAAGACAAAGAAGGTACAGTTCAGGTTTACTGATTTGGCCTTAATCATAGTGAAGCGTTCAATCAGCATGAGATGGTATATGCCCGCCCCCAACAGTGCAGGGTTGGCAGGAAGAGTTGATACGATGGGGTAGAACAGAAAGTTCAGTTATACGTAGGGAGGAGTACAGGGTTTTAGGAAACCACTGACATCCATGGAATGGGACATGATGCTGGAAAATCTTAAAACCACTGACCCCTTAACATTATAACTCATATCAGGATGTGAGTCCCCCCTAGCCCATGGCCTCACTCAGCCCCCCGGTGCCCACGGGAGACACGGCCTGTTCAGGGGCTCTGTATACGCCTCTAAGACTCTGCATGGAGATTTCACGGAGCCTGAGCCAGATTCTAGACCGAGTGGGCCAAACCTGAGGTGAGCCAAATGAGGCGAGGGAGAGTTGGGGTAGTTATGGTTCACTGTTTTTATTGTCTATCAACCTGTACCTGCCGCATGGCACCAATTGTATGCTAGAATGCTAAAGAACAAGTTACTTACCTTCGGTAACGCTTTTTCTGGTGGAAACAGTATCTGCCTGTGGATTCCTCACCTTATGAATATCCCCTGCGCCAGCATTCCGTGGACATTTTTCCTAGCTCCCCACGCCGACGAGGTCGTCATAGCGTCATGGCTCAGCATGCGGCTCCGCATGACGTCAACAGAGCCATAAGAAGACCACGTCAGCATGATGACGTCAGTTCCACCCATTTTTTCCGTGCCACTGAGGCAAAAAGGGCTGACCGACCATAGAGACAATGCATACATGGTGTACAGAATTCACACAAATACACTCCGTCTATATTGAAATAAGAAAGCTTACATTTCAAATAAGTCAACAATAAACAAGTAGAGGTAATAAAGTCTTGAGTACACAAACACCTCAAATAACCGATACCTCATCTTTTAACCCCTTCCACGCTCATGACGAGCTGGGCTCGTCATGGCGTAGCCTCCTTGCACGCTGATGACGAGCCCAGCTCGTCACGTAAAGTGCGGTTTTAAAAAACTCAGCACAGGAGCGGAATTGCGCTAGCGCGCATGCGGTTAAGGTATAAAAGGGTGGACAACGGGGAGGAGGGTGGGTCAGTGAGGAATCCACAGGCAGATACTGTATCCACCAGAAAAAGCGTTACCGAAGGTAAGTAACTTGTTCTTCTGATGGATACATCTGCCTGTGGATTCCTCCCCTTATGAATAGAATCCCACAGCAGTCCAACCCCCGGAGGAGGGTGTCCACCCTTCTATACCAAAAAATCTTGTACAACAGAGCACGCAAAATGGCAGTCCCTCCTCACCTCGGAATCTAAGCAGTAATGCTTCGCGAAAGTGTGAAGGGAGGCCCAAGTTGCGGCTTTACAGATGTCCAAAATAGTAACATCCCTGGACAAAGCAGAAGTAGACTATTTAGCCCTGGTGGAATGAGCACTAATGCCTACAGGAGGCTCCTTACCAGCCAGGGAGTAGAATATCTTAATGCACAAGATGATCCATCTTGATAAAGTGCAATTGTGCACTGCCTTGCCCTTCATAGGATGAGCATATCCAACAAAGAGCTGATCATCTTGAAGGAAGTCCTCCAAATAAAAAGCTAATTGCCCCTCTTTGGATCCAAACAATGAAGTCTCTCCTCATCTTTGGTTGGGTGAGGAGGAGGATGAAAAGTAGGAAGGGTGAGGGGGAGGATGAAATGTAGGGAGGGTGATGGACTGACCTAGATGGAAGGAAGTTACCACCTTAGGCAGAAAAGCAGCACTGGTCCTGAGAACCATCTTTCCAGCATGTATGGTCAGAAAAGAAGGCTATGAACTCAAAGCCTGGAGCTCACTCACCCTCCTAGCAGAAGTGGTAGCCACTAGAAAGACCGTTTTAAATGTCAGTAGTCTCAAAGGACAACTATGCATAGGTTAGAACGTGGAACCCATAAAAAAAGTTAACACCAGATTTAAATCCCACTGGGGCATAATAAAAGGAGTGGGCAGAAACATGTTAGTAAGCCCCTTAATGCACCTTAAGACTATTGGAGACTTAATAAGAGAAGACTGATTTGGCAAACAAATAAATGCAGACAAAGCCGACAAATATCCTTTAACAGTAGCCACAGCACAACCCTGCTAAGCCAAATGAAGTGAAAAACAAAGAACATCAGAAAGATGCGCTTTCAAGGAATCAATAGATTTCTCTTCACACCATCTAACAAATTTCGACCACCTGTAGGAGTAGATAGACTTGGTGGAGTGTCGCCTGGCTGATAAAATAACATCCACCACATCAGACGGGAGAGAAAAAGAATTCAGGTTGCCCCGTTCAATCTTCAGGCATGAAGGTGCAGACTCTGTAGGTCTGCAATCAGAGGGAGACGGAGCTGAGGCTGCAAAAGAGGTGAAGAAGATCCGTGTACCACACCTTTCTTGGCCAATCCGGGGCGATCAATATAACTTGGACCCGGTCTTGGAGAATCTTCTTCAGAACCCGAGGAATCAAGGTTATGGGAGGAAATGCATAAAGGAGTTGCGAGCTCTAACTCAACTGAAACGCGTCCCAAAATGCTCCCTGCCTCGCACTCGTGGTCGGCGGAGAACTGTCGACTGAGACTGTCCACACGCAGGTTCAGCAACCCGGCCAGATGATTTGCTATGAAGCAAATCCGCTGGTCCAGAGCCCAGGACCAGAGCCACAATGCCTCTCTGTAGAGAAGGTACAACCCTACTCCTCCCTGCTTGTTGATGTACCACATTGCGGCAGTGTTGTCAGTCAGGACTTGAACCGACTGACCGCAAGGGGAAGGGAGATAGGCCTTGAGCGCTAAACTTATCGGCCGCAATTCCAGAAGGTTGATGTGAAGCAACCTTTCCTCTGGAGACTAAAGACCATTGATCTCCAGATCCTCCAGATGAGCACCCCACCCTAGGGTAGAGGCATCCATTATCACTGTGGCCACCGATGGAGGAAGATGGAAAGGTTTCCCTCAAGACAGATTTCCTTCCACGCTCCACCAAGACAGATGCACTGCAGCTTCTCTGGAGATCCTTACAGACTCCCTGAGATCTCCGTTGTGCTGTTACCACTGCCTGCGGAGACACCACTGGAGCGCCCTCATGTGCCAGCGTGCATGGTTGACCAATAGGATGCAGGAAGCAAACAGACCGAGCAGGCAAAGGACCTTCAGAACTGGAACAACCGCTCCATTGTAAAACAGAGGAATCATTTCCTGAATGTCGAGAATCCTTTGCGAATGCGGGAAAGCTCAACAAACAGTAGTATCCAGAACTGCCTCTATGAACAGGTTGCACTGTGAGGGCACCAGGTGAGACTTGGTTACATTTATCGAAAAACCCAATTTGTACAACAGCTGGGTTGTAACCTGCAGAAGATGACGCACCATTTCTGGCGACTCTGCTTTCAATAGCCAATCGTCCAGGTAGGGGAAAACAGGAATCCCCGACCTCCTGAGATGAGCAGCCACCACTGCCATCACCTTGGTGAAGACTCGAGGTGCAGTAGTAAGACCAAACGGAACGACTGCAAATTGGTAATGTTACGACCCAAATGTACAACGGAGATATTTTCTGTGCGACTTCAGTATTGGGATATGAAAATACGCAACCTGTAAGTCGATGGACACCATCCAGTCATCTTGTTGCAGTGCCTGAAGAGCCTGGGTGAGCATCTTGAACCTCTCCTGCTTGAGAAACAGATTCAATATTCTGAGGTCCAGGATAGGATGTAACCTGCTATCCTTCTTGGGAATCAGGAAATACCGGGAGTAGCATCCCTGACCCCTTTCCTGCTCTGGACCCACCTCTATTGCACCTTTCTGTAATAGGGTAAGAACCTCCTTCTGAAGGAGAAGCAAATGATCCTCTATGCAAACCCCCTGGCAAGGAGGGTAAGGAGGAGGGAATTCTCTGAAGGGAAAGGCGTACACATTTTCTACAAGATCTAAAACCCAAGGGTCCGAAGTGATTAATTTCCAATCTTGTAGAAAATGGGTAAGCCGGCCTCCCACGGGACCTACATGATCCAGAATGGCGGATCTAGGGCTGCTTTCCGGCATAACCAGGAGGGGTTAGGGAGGTAGAGGAGGAAGAGGTTTGATGCCAGGCTCCATGAAGGCGACCTCTGCCTTTACCCTTGTAGCTCTTATACAAGGGGTTTTGCTGCTGTTGCTAAGGCTGTCTGGACCCATGAAAGGAAGACTTCCCAAAGTCAAGGTATCTTTTATATCTATAGCCTATTGATCGAGTCTGCAGACCCAAAGACCTTGCCAATGCCTTACTGTCCTTAAACTAGGCCTGGGCAGTAAATTCCGTTCCGCTCGTGGAATTTGCGGAGTTTGGGTAATTTTGGGAAATTGCCCAAAATTCTACATTCCGCGACTTTGCAAAATGTTTTGCTTGTTCGCGTTCTCAAATGCGTGTTTGCAAGATATTTCTCCCCGAGCACGCAAACAGCGATTGCGAACAGTAAAAAAGCATCGCAAACAAGCAATTCCGCATATTCGCGGAATTTCTGTGTGTTCGTGGAGATTTTTAACGTTCCGCGGAGATTTGCGTATCGCGATTTTGCAAATTTCGCCCACCCTACCTTAAACCTTTTCAACAAAAAGCGTGGAACCATGAAATGGCAAATCAATAAGAGCAGCCTGCACGTCAGGAGAGAACCCCAAAGATTTTAACCATGTCGCAATAGACCAGCCCATGACTCTGGCAACAGAATCCGCTTTATCCAGACCAAACTGGATAACCTGGCGAGCAGCCGCTTGAGCATCCACCAACACCTCACTCAGATTCCACTTGTCCTCCTCAGATAATTTAGGGAGAAGCTGTTTCACAGAATCCATTAAAGCATGAATGTACCTGCCCAAGAGGCAAGTGGCGTTGGCAGACTTTAATGCAATACTGGGCGAAGAAAATACCTTTTTCGCAGACTGCTCCAACTTCTCAGAATCCATGTCAGCCGGAGCCTGCGAAAATGCCCCTGATGACTGCTTCAAGCAAGAAGCCTGTACCACCAGACTTTCAGGAGAGGGGTGGGAGGAAAGGAAAACCGGATCTCCAGGATCAGGTCTAAACCTTCTTGAGACTGACCTCGGAACTGCAGGAGCCGAAAGAGGATTGAGGCACATCAAGTATTGGCTCAGTAAGAGCATCATTAAATGGCAAAAGTGGCTCAACAACGAAGAAGGAGAATGAAGCACTTCAGTGAGATTAGGCTTATACTCCGGCACAGGAAGCTGCAAGTCCAAAAGTTCGGCAGCCTTCCTAATAACTGTATGATATAGAGCAACATCCTTAGAGGGAGAAGCCTTTTGAGAAACAAAGTCCCACTCTGGAGAAGAGTCAAACTCACTTGCTTCACACAAGTCTTCAAACACATCTTCTGTGTCATACACCTCTCCTTCCTCCCTCTCTTCAGCCTGGTACTGCTCCTCTTCCAACAACCTCTGCGCTTCTCTCCTCGAACACATCTTCATTTGCGGCTTCGGCAGCGCCACAAGCGGCGTCGACGGCTCCGGAAGCAGCGTAGGAGGAGGATCCATAACCGGCACCCATCAAATCCGAGAAGCTTCACGGGATGGAGCTGGAGACAGCCCATATGGCGTTGACATTTTGGGAGCCGGAAAAGACCAGGACAACTTCGCTGGCATGAACGGCATAAAGGGGGCCTGATGATACTGATGAGGCACACCCAAATTATATGCCAAAGGACCCATGGCACCCGAAGGTGCTCCAGAGGGGTACGAGGCCCTGGTGAAAACACCATACATCGCATTTAAAAAATGCAAGGGATTAGAACCCGGCGTCGGAAACTAAGGGTAAGAAGCCGGTTTCGGATCCAATCAAGGTACCTCTGGAGTCAGAGCCGCTAGAGCCACAGGTGGACCAGCTGGAGCCGAAGGAACCTCATCATCAGTCGGATTCGACTGAGAGAATCTCGGCGTCGTTGCCTGCTCTGGAGTCCCCTTACAGGAAGGAGAATGAGCCGATGTAACCTGAGGATACACTGAAGGCGAAGGAGAAACAAAGTCCTTTTCTCGACGTCGAGGAGCAGGAGAAGGTGACCTTGACACCACAGATTTCGAAGATCTTATGCTCCTTCTTGGAGTTGTGCACCGTGGAAGAACTAGACTTTGACCTTTTTCAACTCCTTTTTTCTTTTCTTGCTTTGGCCATGTAAAGCTTGGCTTCTCGCTCCTTGAACGCCTTTGGATTCATCTTCCTGCACGAAGGGCATCCCTCGACGTCATGGTCTGAAGATAAACACCAAAGGCAATCCTCATGCGGGTCAGTAATTGACATATGTTTACCGCATTCTCTGCAAGGTTAAACCTGGACTTCCTCGGAGCAGACATGACAAAGAAAGGAAGCGATACAATCAAAAATACAAAGTATCCAAACTAAGTATGGAGAGTCCCAGAAAAAAAACGTTAGAGTCGACAGCGTGGAAAAACGGGAATTGACGTCATCATGCCGAGGTGGTCTTCATATGGCTCCGGTGACGTCATGCAGAGCCGCGTGCGGAGCCATGACGCTAGGACAACCTCGTCAGAGCGGGGAGCTAGTAAACATTTCCGTGGAATTCTGGCGCAGGGGATATTCATAAGGTGAGGAACCCACAGGTAAATGTATCCATCAGAATGTCCCTTTGCTGGACTACCCTGCCTTAGACTGTATTTTATATGCTGGATCTTGGAACACTATTCTACCCATTGTGGGAAAACAATAAGCTATATGTAATAAAATCATATCAGGTGCTATGTTATATTTTTTATTTATTTATTTCTGTTTTAGAGAGCGTGGACTTGACCTGTTAGGGTATCAGACCGCTTTACAGGGTTAATAGGTTGTATACACAAGACTTAGGTAGGGGTTGGAACATTTGGGATAAAAACAAGTACATACATTTTACAAGAACGAAGGTCCAAGAGTCTGAGGGTGGGGTTCCCGGAGGTGCATGAGTGAATTCCATATTCTTGGTGCAGCCCTAGAGAATGCACAATTGTAAGTTTTTTCCTTTCGAAAGCGTGGAGGCTGGAGCATGAGGTCTCTGGCGGACCGGGAGTTTCTGGCTCCTCCGGATACCATGAGTTTCTGGATGAAAAATGCTGGGGATTTAGTGAATAGAGCCTTGGGAGTAATACATGCCAGTTTAAGTTGGATCCTGGCCTCAAGAGGAAGCAAGTTCAGAGCTTTCAGATGTGGTGGGATGTGGTCGAATTTTTTTGAACCTGTTAAGAGTCTGGCGGCAGCATTGAGGTAGGCTTTTAAGGAGGCCCGGGAGATCTTGGGTAGATCAGAGAGGGTAGAACATCCATATTCAAGTCTGGATAGAAATAGTGCCTGGACTGCCATTTTTAGGCCAGGAGTGTCAAGGAAAGGTTTTAGTTTTCTTAGAGAGCTCAGGTGAAACCTGGCGGTTTTGGCCATCGAGTTGATGTGGTTATTCCAAGGGATTTGGCGGAGTGCACTATGGCAGGTGGGCAGTTTAAGGCTGTGATCGACTTAGTCCATTCCAGAATGTCAGGGTTGGTTTTGGGTGGGGACATTAGAAGAAATTCTGTTTTTTGTGCGTTTAGTTTGAGCTGGTTAGAGGTGAGCCATTGGACAGTTATCTTCAAGGTTTCGTTCATGGAATAAATCTCGTCAGGAGAAGAGATTTTGATGAAGATCTGGGTGTCATTGGAATACATGTGGTTGGAGATATTGGCGGTGCGTAGTATTTCTGCTAGCGGTTTTTTGGTAAAGATTGAAGAGGGTGGGGGTTAGGGTTGATCCATGGGGGACTCCGACCAGAATCGGAGAGGGAATGGACAGGTTCCCGTTGATTAGGAATCTCTGGGAGCGGTTCTGGAGGAAGGACCTAAACCATTTGAGTGCGGAGTCATCCAATCCCATTCTGAATTTGAGGCATTCAATGAGTTTTTCTTGGTTGACCGTATCGAAAGCCGAGGATAGATCTAAAAGGATTAGGAGACAGGTTTTGCCTTGGTCAAGGGCTTGGAGGGCATCATCCATGATGTGGAGAATGGCGGTTTCAGTGCTGTGCCCAGGCCTGAACCCGGATTGGAAATCATCTAGTAGGTTGTTTTGGCTCAATTGCAATTGCACACATTTCTCCAGAATTTTAGCTAAGAGTAGGATATTGGATATGAGTCTAAAGTTGTCTAGAGAGACAGGATTCAGCGTATGTTTTTTTTTCTATGTCTTGAGAAAATTAATAAAGCATGTTACAAAAAAAAGACAATCTATGTTATCTCTGTTTTCTTTTAAATGACAGAGATTTGGAATTCCTATAGAAAAATGAGGCCCAACCCCCTGCAGCACAAACCCTTTGGCTGCCAGTTTGCAGTACCACATTATGGAGCAGGGAAGGGCACTGTCTGCAGTTACGGTAAGATTTTTTCCCATATGTTAATGCTGTTCAAACTTGCATTTATAGTGTATTAACTGAAAGCCTTTATTGTTACGGTGAGCGCTCTAAGACAAAGTTGTAAGCTCCAACTGCACTACTGACAGTGGTTCCAGTATAAAAATGAGTACACACGTTTTCAAAGTTTAGCAATATGAGGTTACGTATAATGCTCCCAGAATGTGCTCTGATTTTAAGCAAACATTTGCAGAAGCTTGAAAGCAAGATTAATGATTCTTTGCTTACAAAATAAATTGTTCATAAAAAATGAAAGCAGGAAAAAAAACATTATGCCAAATTACCATAACATTTTAGGTACCATGTCTTTGCAGCATCATTAAGCAACATGTTGATGCATGCTAGTATTTCCCAAATAATGTAATGGAAAATCAGTATAACCAGTTTTTTTAAGATTATGGGAAACAAAAATAAACAAGCCAATAGGGCTGAAATTGGTGGTCAGCTTTTTAGTTTTCTCAATGTGTGACTTGTTTTGGGATTGTTTTTGTAAACCCTTAATGGTGTCGGAGCTGTCGGGCCCTCACCGTTATAACAAACATTGGCAAATGCAAAAAATGTTTTGGGTCTCAAAAAGCACACACTGCCTAAGTGGTTACTGGCCCTGAACAAAACTTCTTTGTGTACCGATATGCTCCTTGTGAAAGAGCAGAATGCTGTCACGCTGAAGCCAGCCGATACAGAGAAAGAGATAGAATTTTAATAAGCACAAAAGGTCACGGTCAACACCAGACCAAATTAGGGACCTAATTATTAAAGAAAGTCTCAAAAGTACACCCATGGTATATGTCCTTGCATTAAGTGCAGCTATACTGCTTTTGTGAATTACCAAGAATTTACAGAAGTAGAACAAGAAATATTGCTCCTAGATAATATTTGTGAACTGCATTTTAACAAGAGCAAATATGCATGTGTAGATTTGCTCGAGTGAATATCTGAGTGTTTGCAAGTTCACTTTCCCTCAACCACTTTTTTCCCAACTCTGGAAGAAGGTTTACATCTGCCAATGTCAGGAGTACATTTCCAACAATTCTCAGTATGGGAAAAGATTAGAGAAGAAATGTTGAAAAACCTAAAAACATGCATGTTAGTATGTTTGCACAGACTCAAAAGGCCTTATGACCCTGGCACTGTTACTTACCACTACCTTCAGCCCCAGTATCTAGATCTATGGAAACATAGCAACAGAAGGGGGTTACAAGCATTCACACACTACTATGGCATGAGCCATGGCATAATCAGAGAGGCTACATCAGAGCTCTTTTATAATGAGATTGCTGCCATAATTTGCCACTGCACTACATGGCACCAAAAGGGCAAGTGGATTTTGTGACAAAAAAGTAGATTTATGAAGCAACGTCCCCATGCACAAATAGATATTTTATTCAATTTCACACCCCTGAAATGAGTATGTATGCTTCAATGCTTCTTCTTCTAACATATCTTTATTTTCACATACATGTCTTCTATTTTCAATTTATGCACAAAGTCTTCTTCATTTTAAAAATATAATTGTATTTGCTTCCTTCCTAGGACTACTCTTGGAACATCAGGGGGCTTGGGTCTCCTTTTAAACAACAGAGTGCTAATTCATCTTTCTAAAATTAATACAGACAATGCTTTATTGCAACAATTTTTTTTTATTATTATTTATTTATTTATTTGAACTTGTATTGCGCACAGCTACCCTCAATGGGTTTCCCGGCGCCAGGGATAGATAAAGAAGGAAGCAGCAAAGCCCAATAGAACCAACGATGCAGAGGTATTAGTTAAACAGCAAAGTCTTCAGTTTTTTCCGGAAAGAGAGGAGATCGGTCTCAGCTTTCAGCGCCGGCGGAAGAGCATTCCACTTCTCACAAAAAAACCAGAATCCTTAAAATGCACAAAAGGTTGGGTAATGTTTTCTTTTCTCCTTGGAATGGCATAAAAAGGGGTTCTAATTCAATGCAGCAAACTCTGAAGTTTCAATTTCCCACAAAATTGATAAAGACAAAAGATAGAAAGTTTTTCAGCGCACATATTGATCCTATGGTGATTTTCACTGTAAACGGTTTGACTGCATTTTTGGACTAATGTTACTAGCGAACTGATGGCATATCCTGATGATATCTTGATTTTTGGATGCAGTTTTGATAATTTTGTTGATCTTTGATTCATAGAAATTTCTCAATCTGTATTTATCCCTAACAAATTCCAATAAAAGTTTAGTTAAGGCACTACAGCAAAGAGTGTTGATTGATGCTTAGAGGCTTTGTAACCCCGCATAAAGGGAATATAATGAACTCCTCCAGTACACCATGCCACAATCAAGAATTGATCATGTTTTCATTTTCAATAATAAATCCCAAAATGTAAGCCTTGCAGAAATAGGATTGATTCTTATTTCAGATCACGCCGAATAACGATACATATTGATTTACTTTCTACACTTCAAAGTATCAGAAGATGGCATTTGAATAACTTTAACTCTTTTTGAATTATCATTGTTCTTCTTTTAAAAATTTTTCCAAAAGCAAAAACTTTGAAACTCTAAGCAATGGCTTTAGCAATGTTAGATGTCAAGATTCAATTTAACTAATGATCCATTGAAAAGACAACATCACACAAAATCAAGTGCAAAATGTTACGGTGGTCATAATAAAACTGGCAAATTGCTTATTTAAAAATCAACAAACAACAGGTTAAGGTTTATTCTATCCTAAGTGACAGTAATGAAGAGTTGTACAGGGATGCTGGATGAATTTGTGCAATATTATAGAAATGTAGATACCTCTGAAGGCTCTATGTCACAATACCTTCCTCTGATTACTAAAACGTTTCCCACTAATATTGATTTTTGTTGCCAAAGAGGATATATCTATAGCAGATCTTAATGTAGCGTTATTCTTTTTAAATAATGGAAAATTCCTACACCAGATAGCTGTTCTGCTAAATTCTGTATTAATTTTTTAAATTACTTTCGTGTAAACTATTTAATTTATGACAAGATATTTCCACAAATGGTTGCGTAACAGGCTCTTTTCTTGATGCCTTAATCTGTCTCATCCCTAAAGAAAGAAGAGACTGGAAACATTAAAAAAATTACAGATATATCTCCTTGGAAACATTGATTACAATTTATTTTCTAAACTCTTAGCCATATTGTTGGAATCATACTTGAATTTGTTATAAGGAAAGGAACAATCTGGCTTTATGAAGGGTACTGGATAATACTAGACAGTTTTTTAATATTTTGTTCAAATCTGATACGCATACGCAGTGTCTTTCAACTATCACGTTTTATACAGAGAAGACATTTGCCTTTTATTTTTCAAGCACTTCAATGGTTCGGCTTTAGATCAAAGAGTATAAAATTAATTTCCCATTTCTATTACTGTCCTCATGCAGCTATTTTTATTAATTATCTTTCTTTGGCTCTATTTTTTTAGGTAAAGGAGTCCAGCACAGATTACCTTTCTCTCCTTTTATTTGGTATTTGAAACTTTTTTTGTCAAAGCTACAACCAAATCCAGATATACATGGTTTTCAGCATAAAAACAATCATATTAAGATAGCATTTTCTACCGACACTATAATTCTTTTTATGTCGAGTACCCTTTACCTGCTTTCTTATCTGAGGCACACTCTTTTTCTTTGGCTCCAGATTATAAAATGATTTTGGACAAATATAAGATTTTTACCTCTAAATAACCACTGCTTTAAACACGATAACATTAATACTCGTTTTTATTGGACTAATTGTAAGATTAAATACGTAGGTCTATGATTTACTAAATTAGTAAAGGATACTTTTATGTTAAACCTGGAAGAATGTACAAATAAATAAACAACCCTAACTAACAAATGGGATCCATTCAATGTTTATTACAGAGCTTTCATATGTAAGCAATCCATGTATTGGGTTTATGATTCCCTGAACAGAACTTTTGCCCTTGTAGGGTTGATCTGAAGAGGAGCTTTATATTTCCTTTTTCGTTCAAACAATTCTTCTCCTTTACACAAAGGACCAAATTTATTTTAACACTTGTTCTTTAAAAATAAACGTAAAATTCTTGAGCCCGTAATTTGTCCTCATGTGGATAAAAAGCTTGCTTTCCTTAACTTCATTATTTGGCACAATAAACTGATTACAATTAATAGGAAATCAATTTACTGGAAAAAATAGACAGAGGGAGATTTAGGGGCTAATTATGATTGCGGTTTTCCCGCATCCTCCGGGCCGGCGGAAGCCACCGCCGGCCCGGAGGATGCGGGAAAACCGCTGCGGAGCCTCCACAGACCCACCGCCAAATTAGGATGGCTGGTGGGTCTGGTATTCCGTCGGCAGCTTTTCAGCCGCGGTCGCCTTCCGACCGCGGCAGAAAAGCTCTAACATGTCTGGCGGTGTCTATCAGACACCGCCAGGCATATTAGGATGTCTGCACTTCTATGCTTTTCCATGGCGGCTTTTCCGCCGTGGAAAAGCATACGGGCCTTCACTTCGGGGGCCCGTTGCGGGCCCCCTGGGTGAAGGGGTGGTGGGGGGCACATGGGGGGTACCTATGGTACCCCCCTGCATTTGCGTGAACAAAGCAGCAGGCACCGCGCGGTGCCTGTCGCTTTGTGCACGCAAATGCCGTGAATGCATTTTTAACATTGCGGCAATGCAGCTTGAAGCTGCACCCGCCGCAATGTTAAAAATAGAGGATGTGACCTCACCCTGGCGGTCACATCCTAATCTGCACAGAGGGAACGCCGCAGCCCATGCGGACGTTCCCTCCTACTCTGGGGTCGCGGACGGACTCAAGTCCGTCCGCAATCCTAATGACCCCCTTAATTTGGATCCACAATTGTTTTCTGGTGACAATCTTATAGCCATCTGCAAGCATAAATTACTTTTAAACTTTCTAGCTCATTTGAAGGAAGTTTAAAACACTTTCTAATAAGACTAACTTCCATACAATTTCTACCTTGAAGTTAATTGATGATCATTTTGAGAACATTTCAACTTTTAACTGTAATGAAAAATAATTCTAGTCCTTCTACCGTTTGCAAAATTTACAAGACCAAACATTTATAGACCAAAATTGGAGGTAGATTAAACGGAGAAAAATATTTTAATGTTATATGGCGTATATCAATGTGAAACAGAATCTGGATGAAGGTTAGGACATCTTCCAGAGCTGCTAACACTATTCAAAGTTCAGTTTTCATTGACAATATACTCTTATTATAACCATATTTGCTAAATAAAACCAATTCTCAGGCTATAAATTGTTCGGCAGGACTGGAGGCGAGGATTATGCTTTCATTTTCTTCCTTTATGTTAACCGCAGCCATTTTATTATGCTTAACCATAACAACAATTCCCATGAAAAACAGGGAATTTAGTGAAAATTAACAACAGACAACACTGCAGCAACAGTCCATCAGGATCCAAACACAAGCCAGCTCTCCTATAAAGTCCATCCTCCTGCGACCTCACATCCGCTTTCGTTGCACAAGTCATGCCTTAGCTCAGTTCTCATGTCTCTTGCTTTCCGAATCCAAGCCTGGGAAAAAGGGAAATCGGTTACCAAAGATTCTCAGGTATACGCTTCAAGCAACCTTACAGCCTCTTTCTTCGCTGCTCACAGCCAAAGCTAAGTCCATTTCCTACGCTTTCTTGTATTTAAGCCTTATGTCTTAATTTTTTGTATTACGTTGCTGTTATTGCTAAGGCAATGTGTGTTTCAGTGCCCGCCGCAGGAACGTTAAGCGCTCCTTAATGGAGGTGACTTGCAATTGGTGATGCTCGTTCTACGGTGTGATCTTCCACCCGCTAGAGGGCTCTGTGGGAACAGCGTGACTTTATGATTGCAGAGCACGACTTCGGAGTCTCCTCACAATGGGTTCCAAGTTGTGCCCCGTTCTTCCCTGTGTTGCTGCCTCCAGGCCTTGCCCTCCTGGAGAGTGACGCTCCAATCATCGGGCCTGTACAGGCTGCGGCCTGCTTTTCATTTCACCCGATACCCGCTCAGGGTCTGCAGTGTGTGTTTTGTCAATTGGCCAGAGGGGACAATACTACATTTTAGGCTGTGAAAGCTTTTTACAAGGGACGCGCTCTCAGGCAGGGGTCTCCTCTACGATTGTAGCACCAGGGGGTGTGTTCCTGGGATTCATTTGATTGTTGAGCTTTGCCCACCCCCAACTGCAGCTGACACCCAGCCTTCAATCAAGATCTGCAGCACTCCTGCCCTGCCTCTATCCACAATAAGGCAAGGAGATAGCGCTCCCCCAGTAATTTATAGATCCTCTGCAGTAGCTACTGCCCAATCCTTACCCATATTCTGGCTCGCCATGGTGATCTCAGACAATATGCTTTAAGAGGGAGACCCTTTAAGTGCATTTCGTTAGATGCCTCTATTTATCGGGCTGTGAAGGAAGCCATGGTGCCCATGGAGCAACGCTTGGCCCGGCAGATTGAGCGTGAATGCGCAAACATGACTGCTGCCCATACTTCTTCCCCCCTTCGCCCCCCCCCCTCAGTCATAGGACACAGAACCAGTCCCGGCTACATGACCTCGCAAGGCGGGTGGATTAAATGCATTTGATAGTCTTAGGGAGACTTTCTTGGCACAGTACCCGCTTCCTACACCCACTTTGGAGCAAAATGAGCAATGTTCCCCCCTCCACAAGCCTCTCCTGATCCCCTTTATGCCAACAGCAATGATGCTCTGGGCTCCTCACACTCCTCTGTCTCAACCCCAGTTCCAGGGCATGATACTCCCACTGTGCCTGATGACTCCACTGAATTGCTTGACCCTAAGGAGATACTGCATCCTCGCCCCTCTGAGTTGACTCCTCCATGAAAAGTTGCCAAGTACATAGAGGCAAGAATAAGGGCCCCTATGGGCAAGATGGCACGTAATCGCCTGAGGGCAAAGTGTCCTCTCTCCTCTCTAGAATGAATGGTGGCTCTGACCCTGGACCTAGACCCCAGGATGGGCACCTTTTTGGGAAAGTTTATAAAGGATCCCAAAAAGGGGATTGATAGCTCTTGGCAAGCGTGACACACTCTTGGCCCGCTTACCAAGATCTTCAACATGGCAGAGGACGTCAAAGCCTCGGGTGCCTTGATTTCCCTGGAGGTTCTGTCAGGATGGGCGCAGCACGCAATTATATTCCTGGGTAATGCGAACTGTGCGCTGTCCACGGAGCGTTGCTGCTCCTTACTCCTAAAGGTGGACACAAAGCTTGGTGATTTGGCTGACTCAGAGGCTGGCGCTGTGGCACGGTCACGACTTTGGACCAGGCCGAGTCCTCCATTAAAATAGTTTTCCCCCCTTGGGTGTTCCGGCGGGGATGGGGGGTGGGGTCAAGGCAGCCCGATTGACCACTCCTCCTCGCAAAACCAACCTAGAGGACAAGGCTCCAGAAGGGGACAATATCAGTACCAATTCCAGATTCTGCAACTTTTACCTGTTCGAGAAGGCGGTTCACAGGACACAGGCCACCAATTCCAGTGAGTTTTCACCCTTCTTCCCTTCTAGAAGCAGGGGGCCATCTGGCAAATTTTATTCATGGATGGAGGCAAATCACAAACGATGCGTGGGTCCAGAGGACCATTCAGGGGTTTCAAATAGAGTTCCTTGGTTCCCCCGTTCAAGCAGTGAGCCCAAGACCCCTCCTGTTCTCGGCTCAGGAGGCTGTGCTGCTGGATGCAGAGATCACTGCTTTTCTGGCCAAAGGAGCTATTTGCCCAACCTCTCTGCATCCTCACGGTTTTATCAGCAACATATTCTTGGTCGACAAGGCCCGAGGGCTAGCGGCTAGTTCTAAACGTGTGCAAATTCAACGAGTGGCTGATGTACCACTAGTTCAAGATGGAAGGAATCCACCTCCTTCACCATGTTCTCTGCCCGCCTATTGGATGGTTCGTTTGGACCCAAAGGACGCCGCAATGTCCATTCCAGTGTTCCCTCTGCCCAAACATTTCCTTCAGTTTCTCTGGTGCCAGCAGGACTTCCAGTTTTCCGAATGTGGGTGGGGTCGCACACTACTCACACACCGATGGT
This sequence comes from Lissotriton vulgaris, assembly GCF_964263255.1. Taxonomy (NCBI): domain Eukaryota; kingdom Metazoa; phylum Chordata; class Amphibia; order Caudata; family Salamandridae; genus Lissotriton; species Lissotriton vulgaris. The sequence continues at coordinate 1,860,868,871 of NC_141693.1, read as the reverse complement.
GTCGCCCCTAAGGACTCTGGTTAATGTAGTAACGTGTTCGCGATTCACCATCTTTAGATCTTCTGCTATCTTCGCTGTCTTCGCCATCCCTGGACACGTGTTTCGGGGTATCACCCCTCGTCAGCAGGGATAGGCCCTGTTCTGGGGTTGCCGATGGCTTCCAAATATCTGCCAGGTTTAGTACCACTCAGGCGTGTAGGTGCGGGATCCCAGGCTCGTCAGCCAACTGCTTAAGGGAGCTTAAATGTTACAAATGGGGGTGGGGTCGCACACTACTCACACACCGGCGGTGTCGCCCCTAAGGACTCTGGTTAATGTAGTAACGTGTTCGCAAAGCATCATCTTTCGATCTTCTGCTATCTTCGCTGTCTTCGACATCCCTGGACACGTGTTTCGGGGTATCAGTTTTCCACTCTGCCTTTTGGCCTTTCCTCCGCCAGTGGCGATTCACAAAGGTTCTCAAATTGGTCATGGAGCATCTACGGGCACACGGCCTGCGCCTGATCATCTACCTGGCCGACATTCTCTTCATGGATCAGGACCCTCACAGATTGTTGATGCACCTGCAAGACACAATCAATCGTTTAGAGTCTGGACTTTGTCACCAACGAGGGAAAATCCCTCCTTGTACCTTCTCAGAAGTCCACTTTTTTGGGCTCTGTGATTCACTATTGTGGCAACACTGAGCCTCCCCTCACGCAAGGTGGCGAAGAGGCGTCACATGCTCCGGAGGGCTCTGTCAAGCCTGAGCGTGTCCTTGCACCAGCTTGCATGCCTGGTGGGGATTCTATCAACCTCTATTCAGGCCATTTTCCACGGACCTCTCCACTATTGGGCTCTGCAACGCCTTAAAGCGGCCCTTCTGAGCAAGGGATTTTCCTACTCCCACTGTGTCGCCTTCTCCACAGAGGAGCAAGAGGAAGTTTGGTGGTGGCTTTCCCATATGGAGGCCTGGAATGGGAGAGCAATCTTTGGATCAGCTTGAGACCTCATTATAGAGTCCGATTCATTCCTGCATGCTTCCCAAAATTGACAACATCTCCACCTTTTGTTACATCAGCCATCTGGATGGTACCCAGTCCAGGGCACTCTCCGATCTGGCGACCAGCTTTTGGAACTTCTGCCTGGCTCACTAGATCTCGGTCAAGGCAGAATACATTCCTGGCCAGGAGAATTATGTGGCGGACTGGCATTCTCATAATTTTTAATACTCCAGCATGTAGAAACTGCATCCAGATGTCTTCAATCAAATCCAGGCATGATGTGGCCAGTTTACAATGGACCTGTTTGCGTTGAGGCTGGACCCTCAGTTGCCCCAGTTCTTCCGTTGGAGACCGGATCTTCAGGCGTGCACCACATACGCCTTCCTCTATTACTGAGGTCTGGAAAAGGGTTCTGTGTTTTCCTCTTTTGCCATGATTACCAGGTTGTTAGCTCAAATCAAGCGCCAGCAAGCGGGGGTAGTCCTGGTTACTCAGATTTGGAAATCTCAAGTTTGGTTTCCAGTTCTTCGGGAACTTTCTTGGGATGTTCCAGTCCGGATCACCGTTCCCATCAAATAGTGTGGGAGGATCCTTGCGGCTCACCAAAAAGTGGTATCAGTCTGCATGGGCGCAATGGTGTTGTTGATGTGTGCGACGGGGCTTTTATCCAGTGGTCGCCAACGTAGTGGAGAGTCTCATCTTTCTGGCTCATTTGGCACAAGAGGGTTTGGCATACGGCTCCATTAACATGTTCCATTCCGCTATTTCAGTGGGACATGTGCCTATTGATGTCTTATCTGCCGCCTTCTATATGGTATTCACCTGTCACTCCTACCAGAACATAGATATTTGGAACTCTAGGACATGAACATGGTGCTCAACCTATTTCTGTCATGGCAACCAAACAGATACTTGTCAAAGAAGGAACTGTCAGCAAAGTTTGCCATGTAGTTGTGACATTACGGGGAGAGTGTTTTCCGCTTCTGGGGTTTTGTTAACTATTAACAGAAGGACTAAGTAAAACACCAGGTTCATTGAGTACCCATCATTCCCAGAGGCTCCAAAGTTGTGTGTGATGCAGTGCCTCAAGGCATATGAGGAGATGTTGGAGGAATTCTGCCCTCCAGGCGAGAGGCAGCTTTTGACTGCGCTCAGAAAGCCGTACAAGGCCTGGGTTGCTGAGTTATGCAGGAAGCAGGGGTAGATCTCCGGAGGAGCGATGGCCTTGAAGGCATTCAGACTGGATATACGGCTGGAGAACATTATGAGTGAAGCAGGCTGGTCGTCTGATTCTACATTCAAGAGGTGTTACTTCAAGCATGTGGTAGATGTAGCTTGGAGTGTGGTGAGCAAGCTTTAAACTAGCGCAATCCTCGCCTCCACTCCTGCCGTAGAATGAAAAATGTTGTAGCTATCATAACAGGAAGTTTAAATTCTGGACTCAGGGGGAAAAGCCTTATTAGTCATGTTGGATTTGTCGGCGGCTTTCAACACCGTTCCCCACGACGGTCTCCTTTTAAGACTCTGGGAGATCAGTTTTCCTGGGACGGTGTGGAATTGGTTTAAGTCATTTCTGACCGACCGCCGACAAATGGTCTGGGCACCTCGGTTTTCCGCCGAAATGCCGCCGCTGGAGGTTGGGGTTCCTCAAGGGTCTATCCTGAGCCCCACCCTTCTCAACTTCTATATGGCCCCTCTGGCGGCGGTGGCGGAATCTTTTGGTGCCCGGATCATATCCTATGCTGATGACACCCAGCTCCTTTTTACGTGTAACAAGGGTGAGGGTTTTGATGGCGGCCGGATCAAGGAATGCCTGGGCGCTGTTTTTGACTGGTTTCAGAGGCACAGTCTGAAATGCAACTCCGATAAATCAGAGCTGCTTTTTTTCGGAGGTCCACCTGATCCCAGTTGGAAGACATGGTGGTCTCGGGATATGTTTCCGCCTGACGCTGCCTCGTCAAAAGCCAAAAATCTTGGTGTCCTGTGTGATGCTGAGCTTCCTTCAGACCCCAGATTATTGGGTTGACAGGGAAATGTTTCGGCATCTTGAAAATGCTGCAGAAGTTTCTTCCACTACTGTCTCTGCAAAATAAAAAAAATCATTGTTCAGGCTCTGATAGGCTCGCGTCTTGATTACGCGAATGCCCTTTACCTTGGCCTTCCTAAATATCTGCTGGCACGTCTGCAGATTGTGCAGAATTCTGCTGCCAGAGCCATTTTTGGCCTACAGCATAGGGCAAGGGCCTCGGAGTTGCTCAAGAGACTGCATTGGCTCCCAGTCTCTAAAAGAATTACTTTCAAGCTTTTGACCCTTGCCTTTAAGGCCCTCCACTCGATTGGCCCAAAATATATTGGGAAGCGCTTGGCTTTCTGTGCCCCCAGGAGGACTCTAAGATCGGCTTTGCTGGCCAAGGCAGACGTTCCTACTGTCAGACGTGCTCGCATTGGAGGTCGCTCCTTTCGACACTTGGCACCTCGCTGCTGGAATGAGCTTCCTGTTTCCTTAAGGAAAGCCAACAGTCTGTTCTCTTTCAGAAAGGAACTTAAGACATGGCTTTTCTCCCAGTAATACTTCTTTGGCCTGCGGTGGGGCGGTGTGTTGTGTACTCTTCTTCAGTTCTCTTTGCCAAAGCGCCGGGACACTCCATGGAGTAGCAGTGCTCTATAGAAGAGACATTATAACATAACATAACAAATTATATTGAGGACTAGGGAGCGAGGATTATCCCTCCCCAAACATTGAGTTAGTTCACCCTTCACGTGACTAGTAAGTATTTGTTCTTTGTTCCATATTATCTTTGGATTTTTGTTTATCTTGTTGACATTGTTCCCTTGGTGGGTATTGTTCCTGATAAAATGCACTTGTTCGTCATTGAACCTGCAAATACGTTGCCTGCATAGATCGCTTGAAGCTTATACCTGAGAATCTTTGGTAACCGATTTTCCTTTTTCCCAGGCTCGGATTCGGGAAGCAAGATATGTAAGAACTGAGGTATGGCGTGACTTGTGCGATAAAAGAGGCTGTGAGGTCGCAGGAGGATGAATTTTATAGGAGTGCTGGCTCATGATTGGGTACCGATGGACTGTTGCTGCTGTGTTGTCTGTTATTAGTTTTCATTAAATCCCCTGTTCATGGGAATTGTAGTTGTGGTTAAGCATAATGAAAAGGCAGCTGTTAAAATAAATGAAGAAAGTGAAGAGAACAAGTTACTTACCTGTAACTTTGGTTATCCTATAAAGGTAACTTTCATAGATTCCCATAACTTTCATAGATTCCCATAGCTTGTATCATTCCCTATCTTCAGAATGGGAGCCTTGGTAAATAAAAAGTAACATAGCAGTAGGTACAAAAGAGAAAGAAAGGCCTAGGCCTCATCTCATTTTGTAGCATATCTACCTCTTTTTGCAAAAGAGACAAAAACATACGACGACCATAAGCCTCACCCCTTAGAGCCTTCCTGAGAGAGCCTCAGATTTTAGTAGCCGTTGTGTAACAGTAACCACATTTGCTGAAGGCTAAGCTTTCCCAGGGGTAGAGAGTGGGCGCATGGGAATCTATGAAAGTTACTAATACTGGAGAACCAAAGTTACAGGTAAGTAACTTGTTTTCTTACTCCAGTATTGGAACTTTCATAGATTCCCATGGCTTGTATCAGAGTAGCCAGCAGTTAGCAACCAAGCAAATTTTGTGTTTTAAAAAATACCATAACTTTGTATCCATCTTTTCATAAGAAGTAAATAGACATTGAAACATTAGTCAGTAAATATTACCAGATACAAAATGTGCAATAACAGGAAGGAGGGATAGACTGGAAAACTCACCGCTTATTGGAAGAGATTCCTCAGTACAGCTTCTCCCACTGCAGCCTCGCTTCGCGTGGAAGAGTCCAAGCAGTAGTGCTTTGTGAAAGTATAGGCACTGCTCCATGTAGCTGCCCTACAAATGTCTTTGATAGAAACTTCAGCAAAAAAATCAGCAGAAGATGAAACTGATCTTGTGGAGTGAGCTCATACACGTCCTTTTAGCGGCTTACCCGCCGCTGGGTGACAGTAGTGAACTGCACTGAAAATCCAACATGAAATTCCTTGTCTTGAAAGGGGGAAACCTTTTCGAGGAGCACTAAAAGCAACAAAGAGTTGTGAAGATTTCCTGAAATCCTTTGTGTGCTCAAGATAAAATTTTAGACATCTCTGGACATCCAAGGAATGAAGAGACCTTTCCGCTGGAGTGAAGTCGTAGGTCGAGGGAAGAAAGATTTTTGAACAACCGGTTCATTCAAATGAAAATCCGAAGGGACCTTTGGAATTAACTTTAGATTTGTTCTTAGAATTAGAGTGTCATTTTTGAACTGTAAAAAAGGTTCCTTAATCGTGAGAGCTTGAAGTTCTCCAACTCTCCTGGCTGACGTTAAGGCTAGAAGGAGGGCCGCCTTCCATGACAGAAATTTAAGATCCGCTCTATGAATAGGCTCAAATGGAGGCCTCATGAGATGAGCTATAACCAAGTTGAGTTACCACATTGGAGGCGGAGGCCGAACTGGAGGGAAAACCCTAAAAAGTCCTTTCAGGAATTGTTTGACAATCCTTGCAGACCAGAGGGAAGGGCCAGAGGCTGTCCGTCTCAATCTGGAGATGGCCGCTAGGTGTACCTTGATGGAGGAATGTGCAAGACCTGACTTGGACAGAGATAGAATGTAGGGCAATATTTGATGAGGAGCAGAAGAGAATGGATGAAGGTTTTCTTGACGCCACCACTAACAGAAATGTTTCCATTTTGAGCGAGAAGTCTTATTCGTACACAGGCTTGAGCTAAAACCTTTTTACACTCTTGAGAAATATTTTAACTCTGAAACTCTCCGTGCTCTGGAGCCACGCTGTCAACTGAAGTGAGCTCGGATCCGGATGTACCACTTGGCCCTGGGACATCGTCAATAGAGAAGGAATGGGACGCAAGTGAATCGGCTGATCTTGAGAGAGCAGGAGAAGCTTTGTGAACCAGAACTGGCGTGGCCACGCGGTGCTATTAAAATCATTGTGCAGGGTTCCGTCTTGAGTTTTTTGAGTAATCTTGGAATCAGGGGAATTGGCGGAAAGCCGGAAACAAATGTGCCTGACCAGGTCATCGAAAGAGCATTCACCAACAACCCTTGATGGTGATCACTGCTTGCATAAAACCGGCATTTCCTGTTCTCTGGGGTATCAAACAGGTCTATGTACGGAGTGCCCCAACGTGCGAAAACACTATCGAGTGTCCTGATCCAGTTCCCACTTGTGACAGACCGACTACAGACGGCTCAATGTATCTGCAGTTGTGTTGAGGGTACCTGGAAGATGCTCTGTTGAGAGAGCGATTTTTGGGAGAATTGCCCATTCCCATATTTCCTGGGCCTCTTTGGAGAGAAGTTTAGATCTAGTTCCACCTTGCTTGTTCACATAATGCATGGCCGTCTTGTTGTCTGTACGGACCAGGATGGCGAAGTTCCGAATCCTCGGAAGGAAAGCCTACAAAGCCAAACGAATGGCCTTGAGCTCCAGAAGATTGATGTGGAGAGTGCGTTGTTCGGGCGTCCAGTGGTCGCTTACTTGAAGGTCTTGCAAAACCGCTCTCCAGCCTTCTAGAGAGGCATCCGTGGTGAGAATCAAAGAAGCTGGAGCAACCTTGAAAGTGAGACCTTTCAAGATATTATCCTTGATTGTCCACCAGTTGATCGCCTCTCTCATAAGAGAAGTGGCCATTATCTTGTCGTCGAACGTGCCTTCAGCCTGGCGCCACTGGATGTCCAATTGCTCCTGCAAAGAGCGCATACAAAGTCTACAATGCATAATTAAGGGTATGCAGGATGACATCGATCCTAGGAGAGATTTGTATAGACGGACCGACAGAGATCGTTTTCTTTGCAATTGACGGGCAGAGAGAATAAGCTTTTTCTGTCTTTCCTCTGATGGGAAGGCTTTGCAGCAAATCGTATCCAGAAAGGACCCTAGAAACTTGGCCGACCTGGATGGAAGAAGGACTGACTTGTCCTTGGGAGCGACCTGTTCCTGAACGGTCGCTCCCTCCCTCCCTCCCTCGCTGGTCTCACGCACTGTGGGCGCTGCAGTTCTAAATTGGGTATCGTTACTTGCGCAGTGAAAGATTCTGAAAGCGACTGACGCTGTGTTTATTTCACATAAGCGTCCGATATTGACTAGCGCTGTGCTCGTGTGATTACGCTGTGTTTTTTGCCCATAAGCTTCCGATTCTGGCTAGCGCTGCGCTTGTATGCTGACGCTGTGTTTTTCTACCCATTAGCTTCCTATTCTGGCTAGCGCTGTACTTGTGTGCTGATGCTGTATTTATTTCCTAAGAGCGTCTGACATTGACTAGCGCTGTGCGTGATCACCAACAGCTGAAAAGATTCTGGAATTGACTAGCGCTGTGCTCTTTAACTGTGTTCCCCCTGTATAGCACTGTGGTAGCCCGCTTGGCAGCTCGTTCTTTGAGAAGATTGTAAACCGACCTGCTGGTCCATTTGCTGCCCCTGCCTCACTTTCACTTTCACCCTCCATTTTCTTTGTTGCAGTTCCCTGGCCCGCCCCTCCTCCCCGCTACCGCCTCCCAGCTGCTGCCCCTCCCACCCACGAATAGAGGGATCGCCTCGTCCTCTGACCCACTGTGACCGCCTGGACCTGTTCCTGAACGGTCGCTCCCTCCCTCCCTCCCTCCCTCCCTGGTCTCACGCACTGTGGGCGCTGCAGTTCTAAATTGGGTATCGTTACTTGCGCAGTGAAAGATTCTGAAAGCGACTGACGCTGTGTTTATTTCCCATAAGCGTCCGATATTGACTAGCGCTGTGCTCGTGTGATTACGCTGTGTTTTTTGCCCATAAGCTTCCGATTCTGGCTAGCGCTGCGCTTGTATGCTGACGCTGTGTTTTTCTACCCATTAGCTTCCTATTCTGGCTAGCGCTGTACTTGTGTGCTGACGCTGTATTTATTTCCTAAGAGCGTCTGACATTGACTAGCGCTGTGCGTGATCACCAACAGCTGAAAAGATTCTGGAATTGACTAGCGCTGTGCTCTTTAACTGTGTTCCCCCTGTATAGCACTGTGGTAGCCCGCTTGGCAGCTCGTTCTTTGAGAAGATTGTAAACCGACCTGCTGGTCCATTTGCTGCCCCTGCCTCACTTTCACTTTCACCCTCCATTTTCTTTGTTGAAGTTCCCTGGCCCGCCCCTCCTCCTCGCTACCGCCTCCCAGCTGCTGCCCCTCCCACGCTCCGCCCCCTTCAACATCCATTTATGACCAATGCCTCCACGCGCAGCGTCCACGCACTACGGCCGCGCCGAAGGTGCGCCAAAGGTAAGCCCGTCTACGCCCGTCCGCGCCTGGACCGCGCCCAGCGCCAGAGCCCCTGGTCCTCGTAAAGTTCACCCCTCCCGCATTACTTACGATGCCACCACCCTCCTAGCCCTCAACCCCGGCCGCTCTCTCAACTGCATCCAAGCTGCTCCTGGACACACCCATGGACCCTTTTCCTGCTACTCCTGCAAGTTCGACGGCACCAAGAACAACTCCTCATCTACGAACACACAACAGATATCCGATCCCAACCACCTACAATGCATCCTGCTCAACACCCGCTCGGTCCACAGACACGTCATTGACCTCTGGAATCTACTCGACACCATCTCTCCGGACGTCGCCTTCCTAACAGAAACATGGATGAATGCCTCATCAGCCCCAGACATCACCATTGCCATCCCGGAAGGCTATAAGATCATTCGCAAGGACCGTACCCGACACACAGGAGGAGGCATCGCTATCGTCCATAAGAAATCCATCCGCATCTCAACCAGCTCAGACGTCAATCTCGCCAACTCTGAACACCTTCACTTCCAGATCCACATCGACCCCAAGAACACACTCAGAGGCACCCTCCTTTACAGGCCACCAGGACCCCGCGCACAATTTAGTGAAGACATCACGGACTTCATCACTCCACACGCGCTCCCCTCCGAGGACTACATCCTTTTGGGAGATCTCAACTTTCACCTTGAAAAGAACAACGACCGCAACACCACCACCCTTTTGGAAAACCTCGCAAACCTCGGACTTAAACAACTTGTCACTACCCCCACCCACATCGCAGGTCACACACTCGACCCTATCTTCACCTCCAGCAAGCATGTTTCCTTCAGCCACACCACAGCTCTCCTTTGGACTGACCACAGCTGCGTTCACTTCACCTACAACAAGCCCACATCCAACAACCACCCCCAACCCACTCTGCAAAGAAACTGGAACAAAATCACCATCGACCAGATCTCCTCTTCGCTTCTTCAAAAGCCCCCCGCCTACTCCTCAAACCCAGACCAAGCAGCCACCAACCTCACCCAATGGTTATCCAACAGCGCCGACATCCTAGCACAACTGAAAAAACGACAAATCAAACTAGGCAGCAAAAAGGCCTCCTGGTTCAACGATGACCTTAAGAAATCGAAGAAACTCTGTCGCTCCCTCGAGAAGGCCTGGAAAAAAGACCCAACCACCAGCACCAAAGACGCCTTCAAAAACGCCACCCGCATACACCACCAACTAATCCGAAATGCAAAGAAAGCAGCCTTCAAGGACCGTCTAGATAACAACGCCCACAACAGCAAGGAATTATTCAACATCGTCAAGGAATTTACCAACCCATCAGCCAACTCCAACGACATCACCCCCTCTCAAGCCCTCTGCAACTCCCTAGCTTCATTCTTCCACAACAAGATTGCAGACATCCACAACAGCTTCGACAACCAACCCGAAGACCAACACACCCAACCCTCTGCAGGACCTCCAACCCCCTTGAACATCCTCAATGACTGGAAGCCAATCTCTACCGAGGACACCATCCGCCTGATGAACTCTATCCACTCAGGATCCCCCACAGACCCTTGCCCTCACTACATCTTTAACAAAGCAGACTCCATTATTGCACCGCACCTCCGAGACGTCATCAACTGCTCCCTCAACTCCGCAACCTTCCCGGAAAGTTGGAAACATGCCGAACTCAGCGCCCTCCTGAAGAAACCCACAGCTGACCCCACCGAACTCAAAAACTATCGCCCTATCTCACTCCTTCCATTCCCGGCCAAAGTCATCGAGAAAGCTGTCAACAACCAACTCGTCGCCTTCCTCGAAACCAACAAATCCCTCGACTCCTCCCAATCCGGCTTCCGAGCCAAGCACAGCACCGAAACCGCCCTCATCGCAGCAACAGACGACATTCGAACTCTACTGGACAATGGAGACACAGTCGCCCTCATCCTCCTCGACCTCTCCGCAGCCTTCGACACAGTGTCATAGCACCCTTTTACAGCGCCTCAGAAACGTCGGAATCCAAGGAAAAGCACTGGAATGGATCACCTCGTTCCTCACCGGAGGAACCCAGAGAGTCCGCCTTCCACCATTCAAGTCAGAGGCTACTGAAGTCATCTGCGGCGTACCTCAAGGGTCCTCACTCAGTCCCACCCTCTTCAACGTTTACATGAGCCCCCTCGCGACCATCGCACGCCAACATAACCTCAACATCATCTCCTACGCCGACGACACTCAACTGATCCTATCACTCACCAGAGACCCTAACACAGCCAAAACCAACCTACACGAAGGAATGAAAGAAGTAGCCGAATGGATGAAGCACAGCCGTCTGAAACTGAACTCAGACAAAACAGAAGTCCTCATCTTAGGTACCTCCCCCTCCGCCTGGGACGACTCTTGGTGGCCAGAGGCCCTTGGAATAGCACCCATCCCGACGGACCACGCACGGAACCTGGGCGTCATCCTGGATTCCTCACTCTCGATGAACAGACAAGTCAACGCCGACTCTTCATCTTGCTTCAACATTCTTCGCATGCTCAAAAAAACATTTCGCTGGATTCCTACCGAAACTAGAAAAACAGTCACTCACGCTCTGGTCACGAGCCGACTGGACTACGGAAACACCCTCTACGCCGGCACCACCGCAAAACTCCAGAAAAAACTACAACGCATCCAGAACGCCTCAGCCAGGCTCATATTAGACATCCCGCGTAAAGAACACATCTCTGATCACCTAAAAAACCTCCACTGGCTCCCCGTCAATAAGAGAATCACTTTCCAGCTCCTAACCCACGCACACAAAGCACTCTACGAAACCGGTCCCGAATGCCTCAACACCCGACTATCCTTCTACACCCCCTCCCGCCAGCTACGATCCTCCAACCAAGCCCTTGCCACTGTGCCTCGCATCAACAAAACCACCATGGGAGGTAGATCCTTTTCCTACCTAGCAGCTAAAACTTGGAACTCACTTCCCACTCACCTTCGCCTTACTCAGAACCACCTAGCATTCAGAAAGCAACTCAAAACATGGATATTCGACAAGTAACTCCCCACCCTTCTTCAAGCGTCTTGAGACCCTCTGGGTATGTAGCGCGCTATACAAATCTTTGACTTGACTTGACTTGACTTGAAGACCCAGATGACTGAAAAGTTGAATGCAACTGTTGACTATCCTTGTAGTTGCTTGAGAAGATGGAGCCTTTATCAACCAATCTTCCAGGTAGGGAAAAACCTGTGGAGATTGTCTTCTGAGAAACGTTGCAACTGGGGCAAATACCTTTGTGAATATCCGTGGAGCGGATCTGATCCCGAAAGGCAGGACCTTGAATTGAAAGTGGCTCTTGGCTACTGTGAAGCGTGAAAATCTCCTGTGGGCCTAGTGGATAGGAAGGATAAGTTACTTACCTGTAATCCTAGTTCTCTTCCAGGGGTATCCTCATCAAAGTCATAAGCACTGAATATTCCCGCCCATGTGCGGGACCCCGGAAACAATATAAAAATATATATGTATAAAACACATATATCTCGCTCCACATATATGTATGTACATATATCATTTTTCTCACATCAATGCAGCCCCAAACTGAGGCTAAACAATGCAAACACATATACATGAACTGCAATTAGTAAGGAATCAAAAAACACATTAGGTCAAAAAATCCTTGAACTTTGTGTTTTAATGAGTCAAACCACTCATAAATCCTGAAAATTGCTTATAAATAGACATTGTTAGCCCTCAGGCTGCATTGCAAAACAATATCATAGAAAATGAAACCATTTTCACAAAAACTGGCACCGTGCCTTTAAGGCAGCCATGACCCCAGGCTTCCCATCATGCCTCAGGGGTGACAGTTAGGTCAGTTGTTTTTTGTTTAACCCTGAAGACAGGGCTCAACCACAAGATTGAAAACAAAACAGTACCAAATCTCATTTACCTGGGGAGGCGGGTGGGTTGCTTATGACTTTGATGAGGATACCCCTGGAAGAGAACTAGGATTACAGGTAAGTAACTTATCCTTCTCTTCCAGGGGATCCTCATCAATAGTCATAAGCACTGAATAGAATAGCAAGCCCATCAACCACCTGCAGGTAAATGAGAAGTACATGACCCAATCAATCATAACAGCCAAAAGAAACTCTAGCTGTTAAACAGATTCCTCAGGGAGGCCTGGCCCACCTGGGTATCTGCTCTCGTGTCAGAATCTAGACAGTAATGTCTGGTAAATGTATGGACAGACCTCCAGGTCGCCGCTTTACAAATCTCAGACATGGGCACATCCTGCAGGTAAGCCCCTAAAGTCTTCTGTGCCAATTGGTAAGTCAAAGTCAAAGTCAAAGTCAAAGAATGTATATAGAGCACTACATACCCATAGGGTCTCAAGGCGCTTAGGGAGGGGGGGAGGATTACTTGTCAAATATCCTTGTTTTAAGTTGCTTTCTGAATGTTAGGTGGTTCTGGGTAAGGCGAAGGTGAGTGGGGAGTGAGTTCCATGTTTTAGCTGCCAGGTATGAGAAGGATCTGCCTCCCATGGCCTCCCATGGTGGTCTTGTTGATGCGAGGTATATTGGCGAGGGCTTGGTTGGAAGAACGAAGTTGGCGGGGGGGGTGTAGAAGGACAGTCGTGAGTTGAGGCATTCTGGTCCGATGTCGTAGAGTGATTTGTGTGCGTGGGTTAGCAGTCGGAAAGTGATTCTCTTATTGACGGGTAGCCAGTGGAGGTCTTTCAGGTGACCAGAGATGTGTTCGTTACGCGGGATGTCTAATATGATCCTGGCTGAGGCGTTTTGGATTCGTTGGAGTTTCTTCTGGAGTTTAGCGGTGGTACCTGCGTAGAGGGTGTTTCCGTAGTCCAGTCGGCTCGTGACCAGAGCATGGGTGACTGTTTTTCTGGTTTCGGTGGGGATCCAGCGAAATGTTTTTTTGAGCATGCGAAGAATGTTGAAGCAGGATGAGGATACGGCGCTGACTTGTCTGTTCATTGAGAGTGAAGAATCCAGGATAACGCCTAGGTTCCGTGCGTGGTCTGTCGGGATGGGTGCTTTTCCAAGGGCTTCCGGCCACCAAGAGTTGTCCCATGCAGAGGGGGATGTACCTAAGATGAGGACTTCTGTTTTATCTGAGTTGAGTTTCAGACGGCTGTGTTTCATCCATTCGGCAACTTCTTTCATTCCTTCGTGTAGGTTAGTTTTGGCGGTGCTGGGGTCATTGGTGAGAGAAAGGATCAGTTGGGTGTCATCCGCGTAGGAGATAATGTTGAGGTTGTGTTGGCGCGCGATGGCCGCAAGGGGGCTCATGTATACGTTGAAAAGGGTGGGACTGAGTGAGGATCCTTGTGGTACGCCACAGATGACTTCAGTGGCCTCGGACTTGAATGGTGGAAGGCGGACTTTCTGGATTCTTCCGGAGAGGAACGAGGTGATCCATTCAAGTGCTTTTCCTTGTATTCCGATGTTTCTGAGGCGTTCTAAAAGGGTGCTGTGGCAGACTGTGTCGAAGGCTGCGGAGAGGTCGAGGAGAATGAGGGCGACTGTGTCTCCATTGTCCAGTAGAGTTCGAATGTCATCTGTTGCTGCGATAAGGGCGGTCTCAGTGCTGTGTTTTGCTCGGAATCCAGATTGTGAGGAGTCGAGGGATTTGTTGGCTTCGAGGAAAGCGGCGAGCTGATTGTTGACAGCTTTCTCGATGACTTTGGCCGGGAAAGGAAGGAGTGATATGGGGCGGTAATTTTTGAGTTCGGTGGGGTCCGCTGTAGGTTTTTTCAGAAGGGCGGTGAGTTCAGCGTGTTTCCAGCTTACCGGGAAGGTGGCGGAGTTGAAGGAGCAGTTGATGACGTCTCGGAGGTGCGGTGCTATGATGGAGTCTGCTTTGTTGAAGATGTGGTGAGGACATGGGTCAGTGGGGGATCCTGAATGGATGGAGTTCATCAGGCGGATGGTGTCCTCAGTGGAGATTGGGTTCCAGTCGTTGAGGGTGTTCAAGGGGGGAGAATGTTCAACATATGGTTGGGTGGGTTGGTCTCCGGGTTGGTTGTCGAAGCTGTTGTGGATGTCTGCAATTTTGTTGTGGAAAAATGAGGCTAGGGAGTCGCAGAGGGCTTGAGAGGGGGTGATGTCGTTGGAGTTGTCTGAGGGATTGGTAAATTCCTTGACGATGTTGAAAAGTTCCTTGCTGTTGTGGGCGTTGTTGTCTAGTCGATCCTTGAATGCTGTTTTCTTGGCCTTTCGGATTAGTTGGTGGTGTGAGCGGGTTGCGTTTTTGAAGGCGTCCTTGGTGCTAGTGGTTGGGTCTTTTTTCCAGGCCTTTTCAAGGGAGCGGCAGAGTTTCTTGGACTTCTTAAGATCATCGTTGAACCATGATGCCTTCTTGCTGCCAGGTTTGCATTGACGTTTTTTCAGTGGTGCTAAGGCGTCGGCGGTGTTGGATAACCAAAGGGTGAAGTTGGCGGCGGCTTGGTCTGGGTTAGAAGAGTGGGCTGGGGTGTTTAGAAGGAGTGATGAGGAGATCTGGTCGATGGTGATTTTGTTCCAGTTTCTTTGCAGGGTTGGTTGGGGGTGGGTGATGGGTCTCGGCTTGTTGTAGGTGAAGTGAACGCAGCTGTGGTCAGTCCAGAGGAGATCCGTAGTATGGCTGAAGGAGACATGATTGCTAGAGGTGAAGATAGGGTCGAGTGTGTGACCTGCGATGTGGGTGGGGGAAGTGACCAGTTGTTTAAGTCTGAGGTTGGCGAGGTTGTCCAAGAGGGTGGTGGTGTTGCGGTCGTTGTTCTTTTCAAGGTGAAAGTTGAGGTCTCCCAGAAGGATGTAATCTTTGGAGGGGAGCGCGTGTGGGGTGATGAAGTCCGTGATATCTTCACTGAATTTTGCGCGGGGTCCTGGTGGTCTGTAGAGGAGTGTGCCTCTGAGTGTGGTCTTGGGGTCGATGTGGATCTGGAAGTGAAGGTGTTCAGAGTTGGCGAGGTTGACGTCAGAGCTAGTTGAGATGTGGATTGATTTTTTATGGACGATAGCGATTCCTCCTCCTGTATGTCCGGTACGGTCCTTGCGTGTGATCTTATAATCTTCAGGGATGGCAATGGTGATGTCTGGGGCGGAGGAAGCGTTCATCCATGTTTCTGTTAGGAAGGCGACGTCTGGAGAGATGGTGTCTAGTAGATTCCATAGGTCAATGGCGTGTCTGTGGACCGATCGGGTGTTGAGAAGGATGCATTGTAGGTGATTGGGGTCGGGAGTCTGTGGTGTGGTCATAGCGGGGATGTTGTCAGTGCCGATGAATTTGCAGGAGTAGCAAGAGAAAGGTCCATGGGTGTGTCCAGGAGCGGCTTGGACGCAGTTGGGGGCGCGACCGGGGTTGAGGGCTAGGAGGGTGGTGGCATCGTAGGTAATGCGGGGGGGCTGGGCAGCGCGAGGGGCAGGGGGTCTGGCGCTGGGCGCGGTCCAGGCGCGGACGGGCGTAGACGGGCTTACCTTTGGCGCACCTTCGGCGCGGATTGGGCGCGGTCGCTGCGCGCGGGAGCGACTGTCATATATGGATAGTGAAGGGGGAGGGGCGAGGGCGGTTCAGCTGGGAGGCGGGGCGGGCTAAGGAGGAGGACAATAACAACAAAATGGAGGCGGAGGGGTCAGAACGGCAAGAGCGCTTGGGGGAAAACGCAAATTCTGCAACAGAGTCACGCTATTAAATTAAAATGCAAATGAGCAAAGCGGCAAAATGATTACAAAATCTACAACAAAGTCACGCTGGCAATATCACACTGCAAATGGGCAAATCGGCAAATTAGCTATGTAAATGGGCAAAGCGGCAATCAAAGCACGCAGCGGCAATCAGAGCGCACAGCAGGCTGTAGTTATTAGTCAGAGTCCAGATCAGATCATAAGCGCTGCACAACGATACCGCAACAGCAGGGGAGCGACCACTCAGCTCGGAAGCGAAGAGCGAGCCTGATACACGAAACGATCCACCTGGAGATAGAACGTTTCGAGGCTGCATGACCAGTCCTGATCGAACCGTAGTTAACAAACAATTGATCAGAATGTCGAATAGACTTGGACCTGTCCAGATAGAACTTTAAAACCCTTTTCAGGTCCAGAGAGTGTAACGCCCTCTCAGCTGGAGTAGAGGGATTAGGAAAGAAAGTGGGTAAAGAGATAGACTGATTGACATGAAAATCTGATACCACTTTAGGCAGGAAAGAAGGATGCGTTCTAAGCACCACTCTGTTCAGATGAAAAACCGTATACGGTTCTTTAGTACATAGGGCCTGAATTTCGCTCACCCTACGGGCTGACGTAATCGCTATCAAAAAAGCTGTTTTCCAGGAAATATGCTGTAAAGAAGCTTTATGAATAGGTTCAAAAGGCGAACCCATCAATTTTGATAGGACTAAGTTCAGTTCCCAAGGCGGAGCAGGAGGCCGAACAGGAGGGTACACTTTCTTTAGACCCTGCAGGAAATCTTTTACTGCAGGAAGCTGAAAAAAAGAAGTCTGTGAAGGTGATCGCCTATAAGCTGTAATAGCGGCTAAATGCACCTTAATGGAGTTAAACTTCAAACCTGCTTTAGTCAGGTACAACAAGTATGGGAGAACTGCTTCTTCCTGACTTTTTACCGGATTGTGACCATTCTGCATGCACCACATATAGAATCTCTTCCACTTGCAAGCATACGAATGTCTAGTGGAAGGGCGTCGTGCTTCTTTCAGAATGGACATGCAGTCCTGTGGCAGCCCTAGATGTCCGTACTGTATGACCTCAGGAGCCATGCTGCCAAGTTCAGTGACGGAAGGTTGGGATGGTGAATCCTCCCGTTCATCTTCGACAACAGGTCCTGCCTGCATGGAAGCCTCTTGTGAGGAGACACTGATAGGTGAAGTAGGTCTGTGTACCACCATTGTCTCGGCCAGTCGGGGGCAATCAGGATCATCGTTGTGCACGGGTGGTTCAGCTTGCTCACCACCTTCGGAATCAGCGGAAGGGGTGGGAAGGCGTACACAAACTGCCCCGACCAGTCCATTAACAGAGCATTCCCTCTCGTTCCTGGTCGATAGAACCTGGAGGCGAAGCTTGGGCATTTGGTGTTTTCGTCATCTGCGAAGAGATCTATTGAAGGACGACCCCAAGCTTGGAAAATGTCGTCTAGCACTTCGTCGTTGAGAACCCAGTCTTCTCTGTCTTCGAAGTGCCGACTTAGAGCGTCCGCCCTCACGTTCTGTTCTCCTGGGAGGTGGACTGCCTGAACAGACAACTTGCGAGCTAGAAGCCAATGCCAGATGCGCTGAGCTTCCAGAGACAGAGTCCTTGAGCGTGTTCCTCCCTGCTTGTTTAAATAGTACATCGTGGTGGTGTTGTCCGTCTGTACTAGAACCATTTTCTCTTGAAGCGAGGGAAGGAACGCTTTGAGAGCCAGGTGAACCGCTCTCAACTCCAGCAAGTTGATATGATAAGTGCTTTCCTTGGGAGACCACAGACCCTGCACTTGTAGGGGTCCCATGTGCGCTCCCCATCCCTGCAATGATGCATCTGTGATGATCGTTTGAATTGGAGGCGATTGATGGAAGAGGACTCCCATCTGCATATTCTGTCTCTTTGTCCACCACTGGAGGAAAGATTGAGCAACCTCCGACAAAGTGATCCGATCGTCCCACTGATCTGAGTGTTGATCCCATTTGTCCTCCAGATCCTGCTGAAGAGGACGCATCCGAAGTCTGGCGTTCGGTACAAGGAAAATGCAGGAAGCCATCGACCCCAAGAGTGAGGCTATCTTCCGCACCATCTGGGACTTGTGGAGAAGAACTTGCTGGCACTTGAGGGCAATCGAAAACTGTCTCTCCTCCGAAGGAAACACTTTTCCTACTTCGGAGTCTAGAAGAGCTCCTAGAAAGTGGATCTTCTGAGTCGGTTGTGAGACAGACTTGTTGAAATTGACATGTAGACCTAGACGTTGACGAAGTTCTATGCATGTCTTGAATTGATTCCTTACATTGCCTGGAGTTGGACCTTTCAACAGCCAATCGTTTAAGTATGGGTATACGAAGACTCCCCTGCGGCGTAGAGCTGCCGCCACCACTGCGACACACTTGGTGAACACTCTGGGAGCCGACTTCAACCCAAACGGGAGGACTTTGAACTGGTAGTGAGAGGTCCCCACCCGGAATCGAAGGAATCTTCTGTGATCTTGCCGTATTGGAATATGGAAGTACGCATCTTGAAGGTCCATCGAACACATCCAATCCCCCTGCCTGAGATGTGGATATATCTGATGAAGCGCCAACATGCAAAACTTTTCTTTTCGTACATGCAGATTGAGTGTTCTCAAGTCCAGAATGGGCCTGTATTCTTCCTTCTGGCCTTTCTTTCTGACCAGAAAATACCTCGAGTACACTCCTTTCCCCCTTTGGGACACCGGAACTCTCTCGATGGCTTCTTTCTCGAGGAGTGTAGCTACTTCTGCTTTTAACCTTTGTAGCTGGTGACTTGATGTTGACATCGGGGAAACGTGTGGAGGTAGACGATGGAAACGAAGACAGTATCCATTCTGCAGCGTAGACAACACCCATTGATCTTTGGTGATGGCCTGCCACTCTGTCCTGTGATGCGCAATGCTTCCCCCCACTGGAGTGGGTAACGGCGCTGGGGGAAGTGAAGACTCATTGCTTCTGCTGCGCTTTATTGAAACTGTTGCCTTGGCGCTGATTTCCATTTCCCTTGGAATTGCCCTTGCCTTTGTACTGTGTCTTTTGCTGGCCCTGCTGGTTCTGGCCTTTCTGCCATTGAGGGGTTTGAACCCTCTGCTTCGAATAACCCTTGTTGTTCGAACGGAATTTCTTCTTAAATTCCTTTTTCTTCTCGAATCCCACCGCTTTGAGAGTGTCCAACTCGGTCTTCATCCTCTGCATCTCCTCATCTGCACTTGCTCCAAAGAGAGATGTGCCTGAAAAAGGAAGGTTCAGGATTCTTGCTTGAGCCTCCGGTTTTAATGCTGTGAGGCGTAACCAAGATGTTCTCCTTGCTGTAACTCCGTGCACATAGCCATGTGCCGCCAGAGTTGCCCCATCTGCTGCCGAACCTATAATCTGGTTGGAGACTTGACTTCCCTCCATCAGAACCTCCTCAAAGTCCTTTCTGTCTTCTTCAGGGAGCTTTGCGGTAAATCTCTGAAGTGAGTCCCACAGAGACCTGTCATACCTGCCGAGCAGGGCTTCCGCGTTAGAAACTTTGAGGAAAGAGGCTGAGGTGTTACACACCCTTCTCCCCCATGAGTCCTGCACCTTGCTATCCTTATCCGGAGGCACCGTGGATGAGGAAGCCACCGCATTGGATTTTCTTGCCGCCGTAATGATCACTGAATCTGGCGGGGGATCAGCTTTGAGGAACAGAGGATCCTCTTCCGGAGGACGATACTTTTTGAGAATCCTCGCTGGAACGGACTTCACCGTTGCCGGAGTGAGGAAGACTTCGTTCACATGTTCCATTATACCCGGAACCAGCGGCAACAACGGTTTGGGTGCTGATCTATGCTGCAGGGTTTCGAATATGACAGTCGTCTTGACTTGTGGAGCTGTCATTGGTACTCCCAGTTTCAGGGCTCCTCTGCCCAAAATATCTTGGAACGAGAAAATATCCTCAGTTGGAGACACTCTCGAACGTGGACTGTTTGTAAGAGTCGGGGAGTAATCCCTGTGAGATCGTGTTCTCGACGAACTAGAAGAACTACTTGACCTCCTAGACCTAGTTCTTCTGCTAGAACGCGTCTTGGAACGAGATCTCTCTCTGTGACGAGAATGTCTCTTGCTTGAGTGCTTAGAACGAGACCTTTCCCTGCGGGGAAGAGGTTGGTCTCGATATCGCTTTATGCGCTCTGCCGTCTCCTTGTCTTTTGCCCAGTGGTGAAGAGGTCTATTCCACCTTGGGGAAAGATGAACAGAAGGAGACTTGTGTACGGGATCCTTCTCAGGTGTCTGCGACCGTTGAGGTCGATCCGTTCGATCCTGTTGCGATCTTGCAGGGGATTCGGACCTCTCCCTATTAGATGCGCCTCTCCGTCCATCCGAGGATCTGCCACTCCGAGATGATGAGGATGATGACGACAGACTCACCAGAGATCCAGAGGGAGACCTTGAGCGAGATCTTTCTTCTGCAAGTCTCCGTCTCTTGGCGGGGGGATCCTGCACTGGAGATTGTTCCACCTCCGCAGCCGATGCTGAGCCTGGAGACCCCAACTGTGGCTCTAGGGCATGAGTCTGGACCAACAAGTCACTTCCCTTGTCCCGAACCACCTCCTTTGATTTTGTAGGAGTAACGTTCTTTGTTTGTGAAGAACTTCCCTCCCTGGATCTTTGCTGATCCCTCGACGGTGGTGGTATCGACGCCGAGCGCCGAGCAGGAAGAGGCTCCCTCGACGTCGACCGTGATTTCTCTGTCGACCTCGGGTGGCGATGGCTGTCCTTCGACGTTGAAGGCTGTCTGCTCGACGTCGATGGAGGCTATTTCGACGCCGATCGCCGTTGATTTGACGGCGACTGGGCGTGCCTCGACTCCGAATGCCGCTCCGATGTCGAACGCTCTCGTCCAGGCGTCGACGTTGGCTGCATCGTCGTCGACCGATGATGTGTCGACAGAGGCTCCCTTGACGTCGAACGTCGTCGACGGAGGATGGCTCGACGTCGAACGTCGGTGGACGGAGAATGCCTCGACGTCACAGCATGACGATGCTGTTTCGACTGTTTCGACGTCATACGGCTCGTCGTCGAGCTCTTCCACTGCGACGGCGACCTGTCCCTCGACGCTGACTGAAGCGGAGGTACCTTCAATGTAGACGCTGAAGACATCTTCTTCGTCGCCGTCGACTGCTTCTCCAACGCCGATCCCGACGTCGAATGTGAACCAGTCGGGGCTCCTCTCGACGTCGACCGCGTCTTCCGACTTTTCTGCTTCTTGGGAGATCTTCCTCTCTCAGAAAGTCCATAAGCTCTAATTCTCTCTTGATCCTTAAGAGTCCTGGAAGACAAAACCTGGCAGTGTTCACAGGTTTTAGAGGAATGAGAGTCTGGTAGGCTCAGGATACAGACCACATGAAGGACAGTTGTTGAAGAGAGAAGGCATCTTTAACAGGAAAAAATACCTTTTTTAAGCACAAAAAGTGTTCAAACAGCACTCTATGTCTAAAAGACATAGAGTGAAGTCAAAAATTCTAGTAAAAGCTGAATATTTTTTGACAGAAAGTCAAAAAGAAAAGGAGCTGTTTCACCAGGGTCCTGACTGAAGGAGCCGGAAAGAACTGACCTAACTGTCACCCCTGAGGCATGATGGGAAGCCTGGGGTCATGGCTGCCTTAAAGGCATGGTGCCAGTTTTTGTGAGAATGGTTTCATTTTCTATGATATTGTTTTGCAATGCAGCCTGAGGGCTAACAATGTCTATTTATAAGCAATTTTCAGGATTTATGAGTGGTTTGACTCATTAAAACACAAAGTTCAAGGATTTTTTGACCTAATGTGTTTTTTGATTCCTTACTAATTGCAGTTCATGTATATGTGTTTGCATTGTTTAGCCTCAGTTTGGGGCTGCATTGATGTGAGAAAAATGATATATGTACATACATATATGTGGAGCGAGATATATGTGTTTTATACATATATATTTTTATATTGTTTCCGGGGTCCCGCACATGGGCGGGAATATTCAGTGCTTATGACTATTGATGAGGATCCCCTGGAAGAGAACATGGAAGTATGCGTCCTCAAGATGTAGAGTTGCTGTGTAATCGCCTGGATTCAGGAGACGCAAGATATCCTGAAGAGATACCACCCAAAACAAGAGTTTTATGAGATAGGTGTTGAGCTCCCTCAGGTCTAAGATTGGAGGCCATTTTTCTGTCGTCCAGCAAACCAGAAAAAACCTGGAATAGAACCCTTCTCCGCCTTGGTATAAAGGTACTGGCTCTATCGCTTATTTGATGAGCTGTTGATGAGCTTCGGGACGTAGAAAATGTAGATGTTTTGATTCGGTGGCGCGAGGGGCCCTTAAGGTGGGAGGTGTTGGAACTCTAAAGTGTGGCCAAACGGAATGATATTGAGGACCCACCGATCTGATGTTATGATCTTCCAGCTGTGGAGACATTGTGATATCCTGCCCCCCCCACTGCTGATACAGGGGGTGAAGGAACAGTAGGCAGAGCTGGGAAGCCGCTATTGGCGTTTAGGGGCATCTCTCCCCTGACGCCCCTGTCGTCCTCTTGAAGGCTGGCGAGAGAAAGACGCCGACTGGCCTTGGCGTTGAGAGTACTGAGGTTTATACGATTGTGAATAGGAGGAGTAGCGCTGTTGATATCCTTCTCTATAAGTTGAAAAACCTTTTCCTCTTTCCCTCCCATAAAGGCACTTTGCGGTATTGCAGTGTCCCCAAGGACCTTGCTGTGTCTGTGTCTTTTTTGATGTCTTGTAGAGCGGCATCCACATGCGTTCCAAAAAGCATGTCTCCATCAAATGGCAGGTCTAAGATCTTATTCTGAACTTCAGGGCGAAACCAGGTAGCCGAAGCCAGCCTTGCCGTTCACAGAACAGCTGAACCTGCCAAGGCGAAAAAATCAGTTGTGGCAATGTCCATTGCGCAATCAATGATTTCCGAAGAAGACCGCTCTCCCTCCTTCAGGATCTTCTTCGCGTCAGCCTTGGCACTGTCTGGCAGTTGATCTACTAATGGAGATACATTGCACCACATTTGGCGATACTATCGCCCCAAAATTGCCAGTGCATTGGCAGCTCTAACAAGGAGGCTGGACATTGATGAAAACCTCTTGCCCACATTGTCTAGGCGCCTACCCTCCTTATCCGGTGGTGCAGTAAGGGGTGCTGATGGAATCTTCGATTTTCTTTGGGATGCATGAGAGATAGAGTCCGGCTTCGTTTGACCAACCAGGCAAGCGGAACCATCATCAGGAACCTTGTATTTTTTCTCCAGCCGCGGAAGAACAGGGATAACGGTAGCTAGAGACTGCATCACCTTTATCCACTCACTCCAAACATGTTCTATTATCGGGATAGATCTAATGGATTTTTTGTAAGGCTCCTTAAAATCATAAAGAAAGCATTCCGACTGCACTAATGGAATAGGAAGGCCAAATCTCTTGGAAGCTCTCTGCATAAGATTATGGAAACCCCCGATGTCTGCTGGAGGGGAATCATTAGGATCCGGTGATGGAGAAGCTGGATCTGGGATGATATAATCGTCCCATTCCCTATCCGGATTCGGGACATCTTCCAGATTCCAGTCATCATCTGCTGAATCTTCATCATCCTGCACAGTGACAATGTCTTGTTGGCTTTCTATTGGTTGCGGCTCCGGAGGTTGAGCCACTGTAGCCGAAGAGGTCGGAGGTGGTGGTGGTGGTTGCATTGATTGTTGATCAGAGGTCTGAGATGGAAATCTTCTCTTATAATCTAACAACATCATTTGTAAGTCACTAATAAGGGAAGACGTCATGGCCACCATACCCTGATGTGACAGCTCTTGAGGACTATCTTGTGGAGGGAATTGTTGTTGAGCCACGTAATAATCTTCAGAATCAGAGTCCTGGTATTTTGCTTGAAGTTGGGATGGACTGTACGCAACCCCATAGGACCTTCTTCATCCTCAGAATATTCCTCATCCAAAATCAATGCTGGAGGTAATGGTGTAACTCTACGCGGAGATGTCATTTCCGGTGTGATTTGGCGTCTTTTTATAGAAATTTTGACTTTTTGTATCATCGACGAGGTCATCGTCGAAGGAATCGTCGACAGAGAAAGGATCGTCGACAATGGGCTGATTGTTGACGGTATAGTCGACGAGCTCGATGTCAGTACCATCTTGGCGGTTGTCATTTACATCGTCGACATAGTCTTCGAAGCCACCGTCGGCGTCATCATCGTCGACGTAGTCAACATTGTCAAAGACACTATGACAGGTACCTGTAGCATCGACAAAGTCATCGGCGAAGTTGTCGTCGTCGAAGCTCTCGAGGACGGGAACGTCGAGGGAGCTAAAATCGACGCCTGGTGACTTTTAGATGCCGTCGTCAATGTACCTGATGCCGTCGTCATCGACGCGCGGATTTTCCTCTCAGATTTTCCCTCCTGAGGTACAGATGCTGGTTTCTTGAACAGTTTTGCCTTTTCAGGTGTTGGAGAGGCAACAGAAGGTCCATGACTCACCTTCTGAGTAGAAAGTACCTCAGGAGCAAGTACCTCCCTCTCCTTTACAACTCGGTAAGAAGAGTTTTTGGGACTGGGCCTGTCAGACCTATCAGAAGTCTTATGAAAGGCCTTAGCAGGAGGTTCAGTTGACGTTGAAGGGGAAGACCTACCTCTCTTTTTAGACCTCCTTGAAGACATAGCTGAGGAAGAATCTGTCACTAGAAATTACTTCCTTACGTGACTTCATCTTCTGTACCCAGGTCAAGAGACGTCTTTCCCTGTCTCTCAGAGTCTTGGTAGAGAAGGTCCTGCAGATCTTACAATCAGTGGCCTTGTGATCAGGGTACAAGCAATAAATGCAGTCTTTATGATTGTCTTCAATATAAAGCCTTTAATTAGAACAAGTGGCACAGACCTTAAACAAAGCTTTATTTTCCTTATCGGACATCGTGAAGAGAATAAAGTTGAAATCCAAAAGTTGTAGAGAAATCTGAGCAGAGTTCAGTGGAGACTCCCTTAGCACAACGTGCAGTAGAACATCTGAGGCTCTGAGGCTCTCTCAAGAAGGTTCTATGGGGTGAGGCTGATTGGTTGTTGTATGTTTTTGATCTCTTTTGCAAAAAGAGGTGGATATGCTACAAAATGAGATGAGGCCTAGGTCTTTCTTTCTCTTTTGTACCTACGCTATGTTATTTTTTATTTACCAAGGCTCCCATTCCGACAACGGGGAATCTATGAAAGTTCTAATACTGGAGTAAAGCATAATCCTTGCCTCCTAGTCCTGAATAAGATTGAAACTTTCCGCTACAATAGCTAGGACATTTTTCATTCACGTTGGTAATGAAATACCCAATTTGCTGATATATCACATTTACTTTTTTAATGCCATCTTGTTCAAGAGTTTGGCAAAAGGTTTTGTCCAAGAAACATTCTCTCTTCTATCTTCTCATATATAACCTTTTTTTTTATAAGTATATTTTAGGCACTGTGTCTGGTGACTGCGAAGATACTTCCATGGATAGTCCCATACTTGCTAGTTTAATAGCAATTGCATTCCAACAAGCTACAAAACACTGGAAGGATTTTAATCAGTTATTATTTAAGGAATGGTGGTATGCTGTCTGCATAGATTAGACAGAGCATTTGTATACCCTATGTGTCCTGATGTGATCACTAATAACAATTTTTCTTGACAATTCTTTACAGTCTCAC
Organism: Lissotriton vulgaris; assembly: GCF_964263255.1. Taxonomy (NCBI): domain Eukaryota; kingdom Metazoa; phylum Chordata; class Amphibia; order Caudata; family Salamandridae; genus Lissotriton; species Lissotriton vulgaris. Next base: position 1,860,843,161 of record NC_141693.1, on the reverse strand, counting down.
ATTGTTCGGCAACCCTAAGACTTTTATTTCCTTGTTATAAGTATTTCATGTAGAATTAACATTTGTTACTGCGGTTATATATTTTTTTATTTACTTTTGAATTTCATATATCGCTATCTAGACCCGAAGTTATCAGAGTGCCTTAGAGGTTATGCAAAGACCAAAAGGAAAACCTACAATACAGCACTGAGGAAGTCATTGGTCAAAGTAAAAATAGTGAATACCAATACAGTGCAGAGGTAATGGTGATTAGTGACAGATTATAGACTGTATGCTTCAGGTGGATGTATTGGAGGATTGCTTTGCTGGGGGGTTGGATCCTTGAGAAAAAGGTGCATCAGCTTCTGGGCGAGTTAAGACCTTCATCGCTTTATTCGCCTCATTATATTATTCTTTTTATTTTTATTTTATTATTATCTCAATGCCTGCATTTTCCTTTTTCTTTACCGTGCCTTTATCATCCATGTTAATCATTTAGATAGTATTTATAGTATTCACACTTGCTCTATGATACACTTGTTTATTCCATCCTTATATAAGGAGTGTTACATGATTTACACTTTGCTGTTTAAAATACCTCTTATTTAAACTGAAAACAGAATTAACTGAAAGCTCTTTTAATCACTTGGATGGTAGTTTGTGTCCTACCTTGCTACTTATTGTCTATACTTTGCCAATGGGCATATCCTCAGTCAGCATCAACAGGGTCCCTTGCACAGTTGTTACTCCCTAGAAGACTATTTACCATACTGATGCCCTCTGATGTGTATGCATATTATTGTGCTATGTGTTGAAAGTAAAATAAGTACAGTACTTTTTTCTTTTAAGTTGAAGCACTTGCTGGACACAAGATATATTGGCTTTTAGAATGTTTCACTCAGTTTTAAGTTTCAAACCCTCACCACCTGGCTGAGTGGGCCTTGGACTGCTCAACTTCATTCCCATGAGTGTCTGGGTGGTGTTCTTGGAGCGGGGATAAACAGTAAGGTGAAGCTTCGGGACATCTGTGGTAAAAACCTTTCATTATTACAACAGGATTGTAACACTGCACTAGTGCTCAGCCAAGTCTAAGGATCCACAGCAGCAAAGCAAAACAAGAGAACTCACAGATTTGGAATAAAAGCACTGCGTGCCTTGGGGCTCTTTACTCGCCAGCCCCACTTGACGATGGGTCGAGCTTCTTCAGTGCGGCAACCAGAACAAGTACTGCATGGCTCGCACACCTCCCAGCACATCACACGGAACTCCAGCACCGCTATTCGTGTTTCAGCAATGATAAGTGTCCTCAGAGTCTTTCTGCATAACACTTGTCCTCTTCTAGAACCTCTACACATGCTTCAAATAAATGTAACCATAGATCCCATGGTACAAGAGGCTCTCCTGGTTCCGCAAAGAAGAATGGGGAAGCTGAATACTACCCATCTTGTAAACCTATAAAAAATGGTGAAAGAAGAGAAAAAACACTAAGACTTCAAACACAACACCTACAATACTACTACCTTATTAGTTAAAACAATTAATGGTACACTGATGATAAAACTTCAATATACATAGCTTTTACAAATGAAATGATAGTGTATCAGCTGTGCGTATCAGCGTGAGGCTTGAACGCACTGGAAGCGTGAAGGTCCAACTGAATGTACAGAAATCCACCGGGCTATACCCATTAGACAGAAGGTAAGAAATGTGCCAGTGAGTTACCTGGGGAAGTTGAAAGGGATTTTGCGGGATTTATGTGTTAAGGGGATAATTGAGAGAGTAGAAAGCTCTGATTGGGTTTCACCGGTTGTAATTTAGCTTAAGGCTAATGGGGATTTACACCTATGTGTGGATTTAAGGTGTTTTAATGAGGTGATATTGGTCGATACTTCATCAATAGGAAGTGCTACTTGGTTTCAAAAATTGACCTAGCCAGTGCTTACCATCAAATCGAATTAGAAGACCCTAGACATTGTACAGCTTTTATTACAACTGAAGGATTGTACCAGTACTGCAGGATAACATTTGGACTAGCAAGTGCATCAGGGGGTTTCAAAGAGAAATGACAAGAATTCTCAATGGAATACAGGGAGCCAAAGTGTTCTAAGACGATATTTTAATTTTTGCTAAAGACAAGTATTCCCACAATGAAGTATTACATGAAGTCTTGCTGGCACTCAGAGAAAATGGGCTTTCTGTGAAAAAAGTCAAGTATGAGTTTGGTAAGGAACAGGTGGAATATCTGGGTCATGTAATCTCGAATGATTGGATTCAACCAACAATTAGTCATGTAGAAGCAATTGTGGCTGCACCAGAGCCCAAGAACAAGGAGCTGTTAATGTCGTTTTGGGGTCTCACTGAATTTTATTCAATATTTGTGGGGAACTATTCATCCAGAGTGGAACCTTTGCAGAAATTATTGAAAAAAATGCAAAAATTGTTTGGTCGGGGGAGCAGACAGTGTTTTAATGCGATTAAGAAAGATATCTGTGGCACCATGTTTGAAGTCGTTCGAAAAAGTGGAGTAAGTGTATATTATCCGTGGATGCAAGTGGATATGGTAATGGAACTTTTTTCACAGAAAAGTAAAAATGCTTCAAGGATTGTGGCATATGCTTGTCGCACTGACGCACTCTATCGCAATCCAAACTGAATTATTCAGTTATCGAAAAAGAGTTTCTTGCAGCTGTGTGGGCAGCCGAACGATTCTGCGTGTGTGTTTGGGGAAAGAAATTTAAAATTTGCACTGATCACAAACTGTTGGTAAATATTTTGAACCCGGAAGGAGGGAAGAACTTGACACCAATATTGGCTAGGCTGGCATCAAACTGCACATGTTTTGCTATGATACTGAATACATTCTAGGGAAAAATAATACTATTGCTGATGGGTTATCGAGGTTGTCAAAGGATGGTATGGTTGAACCAGGAATGATGGAGGGTGAGGTAGCATTTACCTTTGAGGATGTGGTGAGTGGTGGAGATGAGGTTAAGGAAAGTGAACAGTTTCTGACTGAAAGTTTATGGAAACAGGAAATAGAAAAAGATGTGATTTTAGAGGCTGTGGGAAGGTATGTGGTGAGTGGTTGGCCAAGAGAAGGACAGTTACAAGTTGAGTGTAGCGCATTTTGGAAGGTGAAGGATGAGCTATCAGTATCCAAGGGGATATTATTGAGAGGTGCCCGCATTGTACCTCCTATTGGGGTATGGGAGTGTATTGTAAGCATTGGTCATTAAAGGGCATGAGGGTATGTGGATTACTAAAAGAAGAATAAAGGAACAATGTTGGTGGTCTGGATTGGATACCATGGTGGATCACTGAGTTAAGAATTGCAAGTCTTGTAGCTCCAGAGACAAGGTGGTTACATCTTTGAATATACCTATGACAAGAGTGGCACTGCCTGAGGGTCTGTGGTAGAAACTGGCACTGGGTCGTTTTTCTACCTTTTCATCTAAGGAAATGTGTGCTATCATACTAGTGGATTATTACTCAAAATGGCCAGAAGTAAGGATGTAGAGAATGTGACGGCGGATGTTGCGATTGAATTCCTGGGGGATATATTTTTTTGTGAAGGTGTACCGGAGGTGTTGGTATTGGATAATGGGGTGCAATTGACCTCCACTAAAATGCTGAGATTCTTGATGGAATCTATAATCAAACATGTGAGAACAGCGCTGTCAGAAAGCAATGGTCAGGTTGAGCGGTTTAATAGGGCGGTAAAGGAAACCATCCAGTTGGCTCTTGTTACTGGGTTACCGTGGAAAAGGGTTTTACAGGATAGACTGTTATCCTCCTATAGGGTTTCCCTACATTCAGTGACAGGGGAAAAACCATTCAAATTGTTGACAGGAAGGAAACTGTCAACAAAATGAGTTCCTTGGTAGTTTCTGAGAAGGAATGAGAGAATAAGGAGTGATCTAATTATTAGGGTAGAGAAGCTACATGATGGTACTGTACAGAAACAAAGGTCTAAAAACAGGTGGCCTGTGGTTAAGGAGGGCCAATTGGCATGCATGAAAATTCCCAGATGTGTAGTGTAGGGTGCTGCATTTTGGTCAGAACCATTGACGGTGAGGAGAGTGATGGGTAGTGGAGTTGGAGGATGGTAGATGGTGGAATCTACGTCAAGTGAGTTTGTGCATTGTTAAGGATGGTGGTGTCACATTGTGTAAAGAGGGAATAGTGAGCAGGGTGAGGAAAATGGTTATACGTTGACAAAGGATTTTGTGGTCGATTCATGGAGACAGGGGGGTGCTGTAGAAGGTGGTGGTTGTGATGTGAGTGGAAGGCATGGAGAGCTGGGAGTGATCTCGGAATATGACGGGGTCAAGGATGAGGAGACTTCCTGTTCATCTAGGGGATTACCAGTTGGGATAATTGTCCCTGGGCATAGTTGCTTCCTGTAGCCCTTGGCGAATAGTGACATTCTGATGGATTGTAAGTGCTAACTATTAATTGTATATAGTTATTTTTTGTGTTGTCTAAAGGGGGAAGCTGTTTGGTATTGTGTTGTTATGTTGGGGGGATAGAACATGGAATGGGAATAGAATGCTGGGGGAGTAGAACTTGGAATGGTGGTTGGCATGGCGGTTCTTGGTGGGACAGTTAGTAGTAGTCAGTTGAGATAGGATGTTTTAGTGCACGCTGTGCGGCTTCTAATGTGGAACTTATCTTACCGGACATGTGGAGTAGTGTCTTCTCAACACAATTCAGGGTGGACTATTGGAGCAGGACGAAGGCTGATTTGCCTATGATGGACCTCTTTCTTGAGTGGTGTAGTGGGCAAAAAAGGAAAGTCTGGCTTGCGGCCCAAGTGGTGATTAATTCAAGCATTAATTTTTTTCACTTTGCGTTTTGGCTTGTATGAAGAATTCTTTCACAGACTCCCGCTAACATAATCTTACCCCCCTCTACCTCTACCCTCTCTTTTGGCCTACCTTTCTCTTTAACTCTTTATCTTGTTGTAGCTCATCTTTCTTTATGTCACAGATAATTAGGTGTATTCTATTTTCTGTAATTTGCTTCAATATTTGTGCCTGTGATAACGGTCACCTCTTTCTATCTCGTCTCTCTCTCTACTTCACCTCAACCCTTCTCCTTTCTCATCCTTTTTACCGCTCTCCCTCTACTTCTCCATTTACCTCTCGTATCTCTCAATCTATAAACTCTACCTCACCTGTCTGTCTACCTTACATTTCTTTCAATAAACATATCTCTATACTACGCTCAAAACCTCTCCCTACCACTGTGTAGCCACCTTTGCATCTCTACCTCTCCACAACTCTCCTTAATCTAATGTTCCTATATCTAGTCGATCTACTTCAGCTCACTCTGAAATCTGATCTCTCTATCTCACCTCTCTATCTCTCTCACCTAGCTCTATCTATCTTATTCTTGTACTTCACATTGCTCTTGACCCATAATCTCTTCCAAAAGAACCTTTCTCACCATCTAACCTCTCAGTTTAGCTCATTATTCATTTTCCAACCTCAACTAGCCACCTTTTGCCTCTTTTCTCACCTTCTCACATTTTTCACTACCTTAGTTTCTCACTAACTTTTTCTTTCCAGAGTTTTATAAAGTGCAAACTTGCCCCGAAGGTATCAGAACGCTTTACATGAGCACCAGTTGCATTACATAAAGACACATTCATTTTTGTTAGGCACAGGGAGATTAATTGATTTGCCCAGAATCAAAGGCTGTTGAGCAAAGTTGCAGAGACTCGAACTCAAACACAGTTCCCCAGATTGGAGGTCGACCGCCCTAGCCGTTAGGCCACACCCTCTTTCTTTAAACACCTATTTTCTCTTCTATGCCTTTTTTCTCTCTGTCATCTCTGTCTGTAAACCCCTCTCCATTTCAACTTCCCTCTCTCTCTTTGTACATCTTTTTCTACATTTTTCTGCCTCACAACTCTTTCTAATTTGCCTTCTGTCTCACTATATCAACCTCATATTTATTTCTTTACCTCATCAGTTTTTCTCTACTTCACATCTATCTACGCACCACTATTTTTTTTACCTGTCACTCTTCTTTAGTTCGTAGTTTGACGGACAAGTGGGGTAGATAGGCAATATCGGAATTAAAGTCTGTGGGTGGGAAATTCACAATATGTTCAATTTATGGGTCTAATATGGACGAGGGGTAAGTCTTAGAATGGTTAAAAATTGAACTTGCGGATTGGAGCTCTCCTTTAATCTTGTGTGGGGATTTTAATATGAATCTAAACACGAGGGAGCAAGCTGCTGGTTTGGAGAATTATAACGGTCGTAAACCACGTGTTTTTAAAGCCTTATTTAGGGGCTAATTAGGATGGCGGACGGAAGTGCCTCCGCAGCCCTGGAGTATGCGGAACATGCCTTTTCTGCGTCCGCCTGTCGCGGTCACTCCGTCCGCCATATCAGGGTAGGAAAAATTGTCCAAATTCCGTCCGCGACGGAAGAGCACGCTCCGCCGCCCAACTACACCCGACCACGCGGCGGACGTAACCAATCCAGAGACTCCGCCGTACGGACTGACTTCTAGGACCGTCCCCCAAATCAAGATGGCGGAAAATACACATAAAAGCGCTGTGGAAAAACAACCTGCCTGATCACAGCGGATGCCCCACAGCGAACATACCCACCACGAGCTGCTCGCCGACATGGACCCAGCACTACACGCTTACCCGATACTCTTCGCGATCCACCACGTCCTAGTCTTGGCCCACTATCGAGGACGACCCAGGTACGCTACAAACCATTGGCTCTCTGGAGGGGAGTACCTGCAAGGGTCGTGACGTTGGGAGGGGGAGTGTCATGTATCTGAACCCACTGATTTGAAGCAAATACAAATACACACCTGTATCACACATGCAGGAATGACTCAGACAAAGCACGACACATGATTGCCTTGCTTTATTACACATAATCGGGGTATAATCACAGTGTATACTTGAGCATGGGCATTGTGGCCACCACAGCTGGTACATCAGAGGCAGCACATGAGAGGGCAGACTGCAGTATCACAACAGCAACAGAGCATTGACGGCACCAGAGCAGGTACATCAGAGGCAGTACATGAGAGGGCAGACTGCAGTATGAGAACAGCAACAGGGCAATGTCGACACCAGAGCAGGTACATCAGAGGCAGTACATGAGAGGGGCTAAGTGCATCAACAGTCCATTGCACTGAACAGGTACATCAGAGGCAGCACATGAGAGGGGCTAAGTGCATCAACAGTACATTGCACTGAACAGGTACATCAGAGGCAGCAGATGAGAGGGGCGAAGTGCATCAACAGTCCATTGCACTGAACAGGTACATCAGAGGCAGCACATGAAAGGGGCTAAGTGCATCAACAGTCCATTGCACTGAACAGGTACATCAGAGGCAGCACATGAGAGGGCAGACTGCAGTATCAGAACAGCAACAGGGCATTGTGGACACCAGAGCAGGTACATCAGAGGCAGTACATGAGAGGGCAGACTGCAGTATCAGAACAGCAACAGGGCATTGTCGACACCAGAGCAGGTACATCAGAGGCAGCACATGAGAGGGCAGACTGCAGTATCAGAACAGCAACAGGGCATTGTCGACACCAGAGCAGGTACATCAGAGGCAGCACATGAGAGGGCAGACTGCAGTATCAGAACAGCAACAGGGCATTGTCGACACCAGAGCAGGTACATCAGAGGCAGTACATGAGAGGGGCTAAGTGCATCAACAGTCCATTGCAATGAACAGGTACATCAGAGGCAGCACAAGTACGTATTCCAAGCAACCCGTCCCAAGGACCACAACAGTGGAAGTCTGTTCACAATGGACAATGTACACACCATGTGCAATGACATGTGAGTGAAGTGAACAGCACCTCACATCACACTATCAGGTGGATTGCGTGAAGTACCTGCATCGGACAGACTGCCAGCACCAGAAACTGGAGTGTGAGACACAGCCACAGCTCGAGTGGCTGACACATGGGCCACAGACCCAGACACACTGCCAGCACCAGAAACAGGAGTGTGACACACAGCCACAGATGCAGTGACTGACACGTGAGCCACAGACCCAGATACACTGCCAGCACCTGATACAGGAGTGTGAGACACAGCCACAGCTCGAGTGACTGACACATGCACCACAGACCCAGATACACTGCCAGCACCTGATACAGGAGTGTGAGACACAGCCACAGCTCAAGTGACTGACACATGCGCCACAGACCCAGATATACTGCTAGCACCTGATACAGGAGTGTGAGACACAGCCACAGCTCGAGTGACTGACACATGCGCCACAGACCCAGATACACTGCCAGCACCTGATACAGGAGTGTGAGACACAGCCACAGCTCGAGTGACTGACACATGGGCCATAGACCCAGACACACTGCCAGCACCAGAAACAGGAGAGGGCACAACTCATACAGTGCTACTACATGATGCATGACAGCAAACAACAGACACAGTGCCACTATCTGACACATGGGAGTCAACTGCAGCTGCGCCACTGGGACCACTGAAATGATGAGCCAAAGGGCTGTATGGGCCAGGAGGCAGGGTGGCTCTGGGAGCTGGGGATAGTTGCACTTGACCGACATCGGGTGGGCATGTGTCAATGGTGTGTGTCTACGTCTCTTGGGGATATGTGAGTGCACCCTGGACAGGACAGGACAGGCAAGTGGTTCGGACTGAAATGAAATATCACCCACCATGGGTGGTGCATCTGCTGCCGGGGGTATGCTCTCTGGGGACGTGCTGTAGCCTGCGTGTTGTTTGCTGTGTGGCTGCCTTCTGGCCTCTGCAACATGTGTCGTGGGGGATGCTACAACAAGGCCCACCTTCCTCTGCTCCCTGATGGGAGTGGAGGTAAGGGGTGACTCCACCGCGGAGACAGCTGTATTCCGTTCCCTCAACAACATCAGCCTCAGTGCAGCAAGGGGTGATGTATGCCTGTCCTTGGTAGCGCCAGTGTCCATGGGAGAAGCCTTGTCCCTTGGATGTTCCTTTTCCGTAGGAGGAATGTTGTCTCTGGACTTTCCCTGTTCCCTGGATTGTGCCCTGTTCCTGGCAGCAGACTTGTCGTCTTTGGTGTACCTGTCTCCAGAACACACCTTCTCCCTGTGTGTGTCCCTGCCCTTGGGAGTGTCCCTGCTCTTCTTAGGTGCCTTTGTCTTTTGACTGACCTTGTCCCTGCCCTTGGGAGTGGCTCCTTCCTTACTAGTGGCCCTGCCCTTGGGAGTGGCTCCTTCCTTCCTAGTGTCCCTGTCCTTGGGAGTGTCCCTGCTCTTATGAGGTGCCTTTGTCTTTTGACTGACCTTGTCCCTGCCCTTGGGAGTGGCCCCTTCCTTACTAGTGTCCCTGCCCTTGGGAGTGGCTCCTACCTTACTAGTGTCCCTGTCCTTGGGAGTGTCCCTGCTCTCCAGAGGTGCCTTTGTCTTCTGACTGTCCTTGTCCAAGGTAGTGTCCATGGAACTGGGAGTAACCCTTGCCTTGGGAGTACCTTTTGTGTGGGATGCCTGTGTAGCATGTGAAGGCATTTCCCCCAACACCACTTGTGGATCCCGTGTGTGTACTTCAGTGTATCTGACGTTGTCTTTGTGAACAGATTTTGCTGACCTAGGGGATGGTGTCTGAGCCCTCCGTGCCCTGACGTGCTGGCTGACGCTGCTTCTAGTGCAATAACCTGTATTTGAGTCCTGGTCAGAATATTCACTCCCCCCTGAGACATCCAGTGTTGTAGATGGGGAAACAGAAGTAGCACCCAGTCCATGCGACTGTACAATGGCAGACGACACACTGCTAGCCAATGACTGAACTGTCCTGTGTAGACCAGCAAGATCGCCATGCATCCCTTCCATGAATGCCCCCACCTGCCCCAACTTCCTATCCTGGTCTTGGAATGCATTTATCATATTGGTCTGCCCCACACACAGCTGTCGCAGCAGATCAACAGCCTCAGCACAAAGTGCATTTTGCCTCACCGAGGCTGGGGCAGCGGTGCCAACACCGAACGCCACTCTGCTCCCCCTACTCCTGCGTGCACGAACAGTACATGGTGCAGTTGGCGGCAGTGTGGGCCCTGTGTGCTGTGTCCCGACCGAAGGTGTTGATTGCCCACTCCCAGTCTGTGATAACAGTGCAGACACACCAACACTGTCGGAAGATGAGGACGATGTTGTCTCCACATGCGAGTCCTCAGGGACGGTCCTGTCCCCCTCTCCGGCGCTGCCCTCTTCTGTGTCAGTCTGCGTGTGCGCGAAGTCTGATCCGGATGCATTGCCTCCAATCATCTCCGCCGTCTGTGGCTGAGTGCCCTCTGCCAAAGCTGAAATGCACAGAAAAGAGGTGTAAGTCATGGGCACACTCACGGACAGTAGGACAAGGAATCCATAATGCCATTTCTGACAAAGTACATCTAGCCCCCAACCTGCACATGGCCCACCCCTACCGGTCATCCTCACATGAAATAAGCGGTGTTGGCCGTGAAACATGTACAGCATGCGGACAGGGCAGGAGCACGTACATCTGCACACATGTCTTGCCATGGGGCGACGGACCACTACAGCATGTGCATCAACACTTAACTGCTTAGCGAGTGGCGTGTCAACATGGCGGACCTGGAAGTGACATTTGCACCAACATGCCATTGCAACGATACATACGCTACACGGAAGTCACTAATGTGTCTGGGCAACAATACATACATTGCACTCCCACGCAACATACACAGAAAGTATGCTTACCGCTATTTTGCTGTTGATCCACACGCAGCCGGTCGGACAGGTCAGGATGCGTCACAGCAATGATACGGTGCATGAGAGTGGTCATTGAGCGTCGGGCCAGACGTGGCATTCTTGGAATCATCCCTAGTGTCACATCCGCTACATTCTTGCTCAGCCTGGAAATGTCGTCCCAGCGTTTGTGGCAGTGTGTATGTCATCTATTGGACACCCCCACTGCGCGTACATCACGTGCAATGCTCCTCCACACGTCCTTGTGAAGGTGCAGCTTCACCTACCATGATGGGAGACAAAAGGGTGCAAGTCAGTGGACAGTTGGCCAGTCACACAGATAGGGGCAACACGTATCTCTCAGCAGCCATGCACATTCCGACAAATGTGTTGGGCCCACAGCACACCGCCAAGATTGCAGAGGCCAGGAGTAATTGACCACCTCATGCACACCAACATGTTCCCCACTGCACTTACCACCTGTCCGGGGGCGCCGTACAGCCGTCCGAAGATGCGGAGCACACCGTCCACGAGGACATCCAACTCCGCGGCGGTGAAGGGACGAGACCGGATCTCTTTGACTCTCGACATGGCAAGTTAACGGAGTATGGCACTAGAGCAGCAGTCGGTGGTCAGCTCAGCAGCAGCAGTTTGAGGTGATGGTCACAGGCAGCAGTCGGTGGTCAGCTCAGCAGCAGCAGGTCGAGGTGATGGTCACAGGCAGCAGTCGGTGTTCAGCTCAGCAGCAGCAGGTCGAGGTGATGGTCACAGGCAGCAGTCGGTGGTCAGCTCAGCAGCAGCAGGTCGTGGTGATGGTCACAGGCAGCAGTCGGTGGTCAGCTCAGCAGCAGCAGGTCGAGGTGATGGACACAGGCAGCAGTCGGTGGTCAGCTCAGCAGCAGCAGGTCGAGGTGATGGTCACAGGCAGCAGTCGGTGTTCAGCTCAGCAGCAGCAGCAGCAGGTCGAGGTGATGGTCACAGGCAGCAGTGGGTGGTCAGCGTTGAATGTGTGCTTTTGCAAATCAAACATATATAGGGCCCTGAGGCCATGTCAGTGGCATACGTCGCCAGCCATTGGTCAGCCCTGGATGCGTGTTTGGAAAAGGGCCAATGACTGGCCCTGGTGTTGCGGTTCACTGCATCTGCTACTTTCGATTGGGCATACGCGGGCCTTGTTCCCACTTCCCATTGGCTGCATGTGCACAGACCGTCACGGTCACACATCGGCACCCGCATGTGCAAGCTTCCGGGACGGATGCTTCACTTGCAACAATGTTCAATCACTGGCGCCAACATGGCGGGGCACGTATTCGGCGGGGGAGGTGCAGGCCAACACATCCTTTAGCTGATGTCAATGGACATGTCAGTTCATGACCCCCCTTACAGTCACATTGCATCATCCACCATACACCGGCCGGCCCAGCCCGCCCCAGGACCGGCCTTCCCGGCCATGTCAACCACCGACGTGCCTGGCCCCGGCCGTTACCGCCGTGCCAGGCCCGGCCCAGGACCGGCATGCCGGCCATGTCAACCACCACCGTGCCAGGCCCCGTCCACTACCGCCGTGCCAGGCCCGGCCCAGGACCGGCGTGCCGGCCATGTCAACCACCAACGTTGACATGGCCCCGTCCACTACCGCCGTGCCAGGCCCGGCCAGGGCCGGCATGCCGGCCATGTCAACCACCGCCGTGCCAGGCCCTGTCCACTACCGCCGTGCCAGGCCCGGCCCAGGACCGGCGTGCCGGCCATGTCAACCACCGCCGTGCCAGGCCCCGTCCAATACCGCCGTGCCAGGCCCGGCCCAGAGCATTTCCCGAATTCAGACATAATCAAGAGGGCTATCCACGGCACATTTGCAGGTACTTTCACTCTCCTGCTATCTGTCTATAGAGGTAGCCTTTTTGTTTCATTCAAATTTACAACCAATAGAGAAGTCTGGTGGTGTATCCTCTCTCTACATTACCCAGCCTTATGTGTTTTGTTATTTAGAAGACGCTCTTATCTTTGCGCCATCTCTGCAATTCAAGAACGTCTCTAACTCCAAGTTTCACATCAGATTTGAATAGAGTCAGACGAGGAGGAAGATCTAGAAACCCTAACGAAAGGTAATGACTATAAACTTAGATTAATTTATTAGATTATATGCAAAAAACAACAGTGAGACTTATAATCTATATCAATTCACAGGTCAATTGCGAAAGGTATCAAATTTTCTTCTATCAAAAACTGCTTTGAAAACTATATCAAGAACGTAGTATCCTTATCAAAGAATTGAACACCAGTATTCCGTAAAAAAGGCATCTTTAATACTCTTGAAACTTTTATTTGAAAGGCTAAGAGAAAAAAGAATACGTCATAACAAGTCATCTGTTCCAACCATTTCAGAATTGGCTAGTTCTAAATGTATTTTCTAAATGGTTTTATAATATCGTTTTAAAAATAAGCAGTTCGAAAATATAAAGATCACTTGACTCAAACTTTTTCATATATTTATAAAAAAGTACCGGTCTTAACACAAAGTCATCAAGACGAAAGTCAATAAATAGATAAATAATCTTTCTCCACCTATTCTAATCCATCAGATAACAACTATATTGGAGCATTTCTGAGTATCTTGGTAATTATCTGCCCACTATTATGGACAGAGATATGTCTCTTGAGTGTGGATCAACTTAGATAGGTCAGACTATCGTTATAGTTTTGTACATAGATATACTCTTTATAAGTATAATATGAATGATAAAATAATCACTGTTTTATATAATAGAATGTAAATTTAATTTGTTGTGTTTAACAATTTAATAAAAATTTGTTAATATTGATCTTCTTTGTATAATTTTATTTGTATAGATTTTAAACACGTGGCTTCCTGAAGAAGGCGTCTCCCCCACGCCGAAACGCGCGTCGAAAAGAATACATTTCTGCCCCAATTTGATTTTATGATTCCCAGTATTATAATGTTTATTATTGTTATGTCTTTTTGATATGTATACTCAGTCAATGTACGTCTTTGTTTTTAATCCTTAGTTGAGGATTTTTTAACTTTTTATAAAAATAAAACAATTTATCCTGATTTTTCATTTTTCATTTTTTATTGATGTGATTAAATTTAGTTGATTTACATACATGCTGTCTGACTCGTAGTTTAGTTGTTCATGCACCATTATATATTGAAGATTGCCTAGGAGGGATAAAACATTGATTACATTTTCCCTGTCCTAGGAATCAACCTATGAGTTGTTCAGGGGGTCCTTGTTATTTCCACAAAATGGGCTGGAGAATCTTCCCGTCCATCTTGGTCAAAAGGTCCTGCCTGCAAGGTAGCCTCTTGTGCGGGAGTACCGACAACTGCAACAGGTCCGGGTACCACCACTGACAAGGCCAATCCGGAGCTATTAAGATCATCGTCATGCTGGATCGCATGAGCTTGGACACCACCTTCGGGATCAGAGATGGGAAGAAAGGCGTATGCAAAGATTCCGGACCAATCCATCAAAAGCGCATTCCCCCTTGTCCCTGGACGGTGAAACCTGGATGCAAAGGTGTGGCATTTTTTGTTTTGATCGTCTGCAAACAAATCTATAGACTGCCCTCATTGCCGCCACCGATGACATCAAGTCCCTGCTGGACAACGGAGAAATGGCGGCCCTCATGCTCCTGGACCTGTCAGCCGCCTTCGAAATGGTCTGTCACCACACACTACGAACACGCCTCCACAACGCTGGGATCCAATAGAAGGCCCTGGACTGGACCACCTCCTTCCTCTCCGGCAGAACACAGAGCGTCCACCTTCCCCCCTTCTGCGCCAAAGCCACCGAGATCATCTGCGGCCTACCCCAGGGCTCATCCCTCAGCCCAACTCTGTTTAACATCTACATGGCACCGCTCGCCCACATCGCCCATTGGCACAACCTCAACATCCTCTCCTACGCCGATAACAACTAGCTGATACTCTCCCTCACCAAGGTCCCCCACACCGCCAAAACCAACCTTCACGAAGGAATGAAGGCCGTTGCTGAATGGATGAGAAACAGCCGACTGAAGCTGAACTCGGACAAGACGGAGGTCCTCATCCTCAGATCCAACCCTTCGGCCTGGGACGACTCCTGGTGGCCGACCGCACTGGGAACTGCTCCAACACCCACCAACCACTCACGCAACCTAGGGGTCATCCTCGACTGCACCCTCACCATGACTAAACAGGTCAATGCCGTCTCCTCCTCCTGCTTCAACACCATCCGCATGCTCCGTAGGATCTACAAGTGGATCCCCACTGAAACGAGAAGAACAGTCACCCAGGCCCTTGTCAGCAGTAGGTTGGACTATGGAAACGCCCTCTACGCAGGAGCCTCGGCCAAACTCATGAGAAGGCTCCAGCGCATCCAGAACGCCTCTGCACGCCTGATCCTCAACATCCCTCGCCGCAGCCACATCACACCCCACCTGAGAGACCTGCACTGGCTCCCGGTCAACAAGAGGATAACCTTCAAGCTCCTCAACCACGCACACAAGGCACTCCATAACACCGGAACAGCGTATCTCAACAGACGACTCCGCTTCTACACCCCCACCCGCCAGCTCCGCTCTGCCGACCTCGCCCTCGCTACAGTCCCCCGCTTCCGAAGAGCGACCTCAGGCGGCAAATCGTTCTCCCACCTCGCCGCAAATTTATTTATTTTATTTATTTTAATTATTTATATAGCGCAGCTGATACCTTGCAGGCTTCCTGGCGCTGGGGAATACTTTACTGAGGAAGAGACCGAAGTATGTAGAAGCGGGGAGGGCTAAGGGAAAAGCCAGGTCTTGATGCACTTCCTAAATGGAAGAAGTTGAGGGATCTGGTGTATGTCAATGGGCAGGCTGTTCCATAATCTAGCAGCTGCGACCCTGAAGGATCTACCCCCAGTTCTGGCTTTATTGTATCTGGGCACCCTTACCAGATACGCCGAGGATGATCGCAGATCTCTAGCGGGGATATACCACTGAAACAGGGCCTGCAGGGGCCTGGGCCCGAGTCCATGCAGAGCCCTGAATACAATGCAAAGGGACTTGAAAGCCACCCGCAAATTTAAGGGGTAGCCAGTGCAGTTCGGCCAATGCCGCTGTGGCCGAGGACCTTCTCGACCAGCCAAGAGCCAGCTTGGCCGCGGCAGATTGAATTCGCTGCAGCCGGTCCAGTAACGTGACAGGGGACTCAAGGAGCAGGGCGTTGCAGTAGTCCAGGCGACTCAGAATCGTACACCTGACTACCAACGCCCGGGCTTGTGCAGGGAGAAGTGGCATAATTTTTCGCAGGGAGCGTAGCAGAGCCGTGCAGATCCCCACTGTTTTTGTCACTTGGGTTTCCATGCTCAGCTTATTGTTGAGCATGACCCCAAGGTTGCGGACCGAGGAGACAGGTTTAGGTTTCTCCCTTGTCTCAGAAGGCCAGAAGTCACTCGGGAACTGGCAAGATAGGGTGGTGCCAGCACAGAACAGAACCTCTGTTTTGGAGGCGTTAAATTGAAGAGAGTTCCTATGGAGCCATCCAGCAGTTTCTCTGAGACACTCATGGAAGGCGGACAGAGAGATGGAGTCTTCTCCTTCCCAGGAGAGAATGAGCTGGGTGTCGTCTGCGTAGTTAATTGTTCTTAACCCGAATGACTTAATTAATGTGATCAGTGGTTTAAGGTACACATTAAAAAGGATGGGACTGATGGAAGATCCCTGGGGGACTCCCTGTGGCACAGGTGAGAAGGCGGATTGGAAAGGGGGGAGGGAGACAGCCTGTCTCCTGTCCTGCAGGTAAGAGTGAAACCAAAGCAAAGCTGTGCCTTCCACGCCAGCTTCCCTGAGTCTCAGCAGCAGCGTCCTGTGGTTGACCGTATCGAATGCGGCCGACAGGTCCAGCAGTATTAGTGCTACTGACTGGCCCCTGTCTGCACGCATGCGAAGATCCTCCATGGCTGTTAACACCGCAAAGACCTGGAACACCCTCCCCATCCACCTACGGCAGACCCAAGACCTGCTGACCTTCAGAAAACTCCTCAAGACCTGGCTTTTCGAGCAGTAGCAGCATTCCCCACCCCAGTGCCTTGAGACCCTCACGGGTGAGTAGTGCGCTTTACAAATGATATGATGGATTGATTGATTGATTGACCCCATTGATGGAAAATATCTGTCACCACCTCGTTGTTTAGCACCCAGTCTGGCTGATCTTCGAAGAGCTGACTGAGTGCGTCTGCCCGCATTTTTGCTCCCCTGGCAGATGCACTGCTGTGATGGAGAGGCCTCGGGCCAGGAGCCAGTGCCAAATCGCTTGAGCTTCCAGGGAGAGTAGGCGATAACGCGTACCACTCTGTTTGTTGAGGTAATACATGGTGGTTGTGTCATCTGTTTGGATCAGAATTTAATTGGCCTTGATTGAGGGCTGAAAAGCCTTCAGAGCTAGGTGTACTGCTCGCAGCTCTAGCATGTTTATGTGATAGGACTACTCCTTGAAGGACCACCTGCCCTGCATCTGTAGGCAATCCATGTGCACCCCCCTCCATCCTTGAAGAGATGCGTCAGTTTCAAGGATTGCGCCGGAATTGGTTGATTGAAGGGGACTCCTACCAAGAGGTTCTTCGGTCGAGTACACCATAGAATGGACGACCTCGCTATCTGAGAAAGTACAATACGGTCTTCCCAGCAACCCGATACCTGGTTCTACTTGTCCTCCAGGTCCTGTTTCAAATTCCTCATCCTCAGCCTGGCGTTGGGTCCCCAGAAAAATGCAAGAGGCCATTGATCCTAGCAGATATGCCACTTGCAATACCGTGGGTGATCTGTTTGGTAAAGAGTCTTGCACTTCTGTTGCATCGAAGAAAGTCTCTCCTCCGAAGGAAACGCTCTTCCTTTGTTTGAATCCAGAGTGGAGCCCAAATAATGGATTGTCTGGGTAGGCCGATGAACTGATTTTTCCATGTTCACATGAAGACTCAGCCTGCGGTGCACCATCAGGCAGGCTTGAAAATCGTTTCTTACTCTGAGGAGATGGCACTTTCAGAAGCCAATCATCCAAGTAAGGGAAAACAAACAGACCCCTTCTGTGCAGAGCCGCCGCCACCACTGCCATACACTTGGTAAAGACCCTTGGAGCAGATCTCACGCCGAAGGGCAAGACCTTGAATTGATAATGCTTGCTGCCGACTACGAATCGTAGGTATTTGCGATGACGTGGCACGATAGGTATGTGGAAGTACGCATCTTGGACGTTCATGGAACACATCTAATCTCCTGCTTGCAGTTGTGGACATATTTGATGAAGCACCAATATGCAAAACTTGTCCTTCACGATGACTTTGTTCAGCAGTCGAAGATCCAGGATAGGTCTGAATTTGTGCTCCTGATCTCGTTTTGGCACAAGAAAGTACTTGGAATAAACTCCCTTCCCACACTGAGAGGGAGGGACCTCCTTGATGGCCTTCTGTAGAAGGGATAATACCTCCTGCCGAAGTAGCTCTAGCTGGTGAGGACGAGATCTTTTCGGAGGAATGTCCTTTGGAGGCACATGGAAACGTAGTGCGTATCCATTGCGCGGTATATTGAGTACCCAACGATCTTTTGTTATGTTGCACCACTCTTTCAGATGATGTAATACACTTCCTCCCACTGGAGTGGGCAACAGCACCAGAGGAAGCTCCTGCTCATTGCTTCCCTGCTGATCTGGCCGTGTTAGAGGATTGCTGCTGGTGACCTCTGGTCGACTTACGGCCCTGGAACTGTGATTTGCCTTGAGACCATTGAGGGGTTTTAACCCTCTGTTGGTAGCCCTTGCGCTGGTTGGGTCTGTAACTCCATTTGAACTCCTCCCGAAAGAGGAAGGTTCCGAATTCTCTGCAGTGCATCTGGTTTAGGAGCTGTCAGTCTTAACCAGGCCGACCTCCGAGCCCAAATCCCAGGCTCATACGAATGTGCCGACAGAGTAGCACCATCCGCTGCTGTGCTGATCATTTGGTTGGCCACAAGGGATCCCTCTGTGATGACCGCCTCAAAATCCTTCTGATCTTCTTTAGGGAGTTTCCCATTGACACGATCCAAGGAGTCCCATAAGGCTCTTTCATAGCGGCCTAATAAAGCTGCTGCGCTAGATACTTTTAGCGATGATGTTGCAGACCCGCAAACCTTCCGTCCCCAAGAGTCCTGGGGCCTACTTTCTTTGTCCGGATGAACTGATGAAGACGCCGCAACTGAGTGCATTTTTCTTGCCGCTGCAGTGATAAGAGTCCGCAGGCGGATCTGATTTCAAGAATACAGGGTCTGTACCGGCCGGCTTGTACTTCTTCTGAATTCTCGATGGTGCAGACTTAATGGTGGACGGAGTTAGAAAAATGTCCATTACTGGTTCCAGAAGACCAGGGACCAGAGGGAGCAACGGCCGAGACACAGAGTTTTGATGCAACGTTGTTGTAACCTGAGGACCTGACATCTCAATGTTCAGTTTATGAGCTCCTCTCTGAAGTACATCGTGGTATGTATTTATGTCATCTATCGGAGACACACTTGCTAGAGGACTATCTGATAGAGTGGGTGAATAGTCCCTTTTAGAGGAGCGAGTGGAGGAGGAAGACCATGTAGGAGACCATCTCCTTTTGTGATGGGAACTGGAAGGTCTGCGCTCTCGCGATCTACCAGTACAGTCCCTACGTCTGGCTGAAGGTGATCTATCCACCTCTTGCACCAATCGCTGCTGAGGCGATCTGTGGAGAGGACTGGTGTATTCCTATTCTCGTTGAGATGCTCCTGTAGGATTTTGCTCAGTGATAAAGGGGAAGGAGCCATCTCGGAGATAAGTGAACAGCAGGGGAGGCCCCCCTGTGAAGTGAAGGTGATCTTAGTCGCGACCTCTCTGAATGACGCTCTGGGGATGCAGATGGCGTATGTCTTGATGAAGGGCGTCTCGAGGAGTGAGGACGCTGATTCTGTCACCAAAACCACAGACTCCTCTCTAGATCTTACTGATGCGGGCCTCGACGTCGAGCACATGACCTGCTCTGACGGAGCCTTACTCGACACCGACTTTGACCTCTTTCTCGACATCAATTCTCTGCCAGGTGTTGGAACCGGTCTCAACGTCGATTCTCTGTTCCTCGACGTCGATCATCTCACCAACGACGTAGTATCCGTGTGCCTCGACGCCGAACATCGTGGCGCCGACGACGGCGGAGGACTTCTGCTCTTCGACGCCGATCATCGCCGTGTCGACGACGGCGGAGGGCTCTCTAACCTGGACGCCGATCGTCGTCGAGATGACGATGGCGGAGCTTCTCTGATCCTTGAAGCCGATAGTCGCAGAGTTGAGGATGGCGGAGGAGTCCTCGACACCGAAGGTACCTGCGACATCGACCGTCGGGATGACGACAGCGGTGGACTTCTGCCTCTCAACGCCGATTGTCGCCTGGTTGAAGACGGCGGACGGCCTTCTGATCCTCGACGACAATCGTCGTCGAGACGACGACGGCGCAGGGGTCCTGATCCTCGATGCCGATCGTCGCCTGGTTGACAACGGCGGAAGACTACTGCTCCTCGGCAGCGAGTAGACGACTGCAGAGGGCTTCCGCTCCTAGACGTCGATCGTCGCTGGGTTGACGATGGCGGAGGATTCATCGACAGTGAATGCCTTGACGTATCTGAATGTCAGTGTTCTCTCAATGGCGAGCCCGCCGTCGACAGTCTTCTTTTGGACATATGACCCACCGGTGGTAGCTCTTTCAGCGCCAAACCCGACGCTGAAGAGGAAGAGTGACGAATCCTACTCCTAGAAGGAGATCTAGTCCTCTTGGAGCCTTTCTACATCGGTGACCTGCCAGTCCAAAAAAACAAGTTCTTTCTCTGTCTTTCAGAGTCGTCTTGGATAAAGACTGGCAATAAGGGCAAGTCTTGGGAACATGGTCCTTAAGAAGACAAAGCACACAGACTTCATGAGCGTCTGACCTGGCCTTTTTTCCACAAAAAGGGCAGGGGTCAAAAAGAGATGGCATATTTGAGTGGTAAAAATGTCAAATCCTGTCAAAAAAAGACAGAAACTAACTTCATAAGATGTAAAACGTCGAAGTAAGGCAACATTTTCCAGAAAAGCCAAGATTATTTCTGACAAAAATCAGAAAGAAGTGGAGCTGTGTAACTAGGGTCCTTCCTGAAGGAGCCGGAAAAAACAACTGACCTAACGGTCACCCTTGAGGCATGATGGGAAGCTAGGGGTACTGGATGCCTTAAACGCAGGGTGCCAGTTTACTGCCATGTTGCTATAAGTTAGCTTTTCAACCTTTTTGGGCTAGATTTCTGCAATGCAGCCTGTGAGCTGTCAATGCTTTCAGTCCTATCTATGGGTTTGTGCTGAGTGCTGGGCATTTATACAGTTTTAAACCGGCTTTGCTGTTGTTTTTTCCTGGGTTTTTAATGTATTATTTATGATATCCAGGGGAGTCCTTACAGCATTATTCAGCGCTAGTGTATGGAAGGCTGCATTTGTTTTTTTATAATATATATGGAGATACATATATGTTTGTCACATATATGATTGTGTTTCCGGGGTCGCTGGAATATTCATGTGCTTAAGACTATTGATGAGGATCCCCTGGAAGAGAAGTCCGAAATAAAGAGGCTATAGAGAGTCCAGAACGCAGCTGCAAGATCTCTCTTGGGCCTGCGTAGAACCTGTGCAGTGACTAGTGCTATCCATCGCCTCCACTGGCTGTCTGTGGGCAGACTAATTGAGTTCAAGGCTCTGTGTATAGCCTGCAAAATCTTGAAACAGGCATCCCTGCAAACTCTGACTGTCCTTCCTTTACCTTATACTCCCACGCGATTACTTCGATCCATGGGACAAAGGCTGGTAGGGATCCCTCGTGTGGGAAGGGTTAGCGTCGGCGGCCGCTCCTTTTGTAGTAGAGCCGCCATTCTGTGGAATTCTTTGCCGGCCCACATTCGTAGGCATCCTGTGCTTTCTATGCGTGCTATTTGCTTGCTGCTTAGCGCCGGGACACCTCTTAGCTGGGGAGACTACTGCGCTTTATAACATTTTTAACATAACATTAATATGGCAAATGTGCATACAAAAAAGATAGATAGATAGATAGATAGATAGATAGATAGATAGATAGATAGATAGATAGATAGATAGATAGATAGATAGATAGATAGATAGATAGATAGATAGATAGATAGATAGATAGATATAGATAGATAGATAGATAGATAGATAGATAGATAGATAGATAGATAGATAGATAGATAGATAGATAGATAGATAGATAGATAGATAGATAGATAGATAGATAGATAGATATAGATAGATAGATAGATAGATAGATAGATAGATAGATAGATAGATAGATAGATAGATAGATAGATAGATAGATCATAGTTGATTTTGGGCCATGACTCCGAAGGGGAACAGAAGTAAATAGCATTATAATGCTCTGCAAATATGCACATATGGTGAATGTCATGGTATTTTTTCACAGGTACTATTCTAAACAAAACATATTTAACCAAAACTAGGATGCAAGGGTTTACATTTGCGCAGTATGCTAAAATCTCATCGAAGAGATCTCCTGACTATTAGGAGAGCTGCTGCCTGAGTAAAATAATTGTTATATGCATTCTGTTAGGCAGTTAAAATATCTTTTTCGTGTCTATTTTGCTGTACTATGGGAATAAACTCAAATGCTAACCTTTTGTGTGAGTGTGGATGTGTGCTATTGGGACATATTTATTTTCACTAACGTGCATGCTTGCGCGCACGCACACACGCAATGAACTGCTAGGGAAATAGGGAAAACAAACTGAAGCTTCTAAATTTTTTTGAGATATTAATTTAAACTTTCCACGAACAGGAAAAAACATTTGGACTTACAACAAGCCCACAGCAACTTCCCAGTCAGGGAACCAATACGGGCACTGTGGACCATATGCACCAAACTATTTTGCGGTCGTAAACAGGCCGAATTGCAGAATTGGCCTGTTTGCAACCGCAAAAAAGCATCTTGTAATGTATAAATGGTAAATTGCAATTCACTAACTTGTTAATGAATTGCAATTTGATTTAGCGATTCTGTATTCGGTAGTGCTTAGGCGTCCCTTCCAACTACCGAATTGCAGTGTTATGCATTAATGTTTTGAGACGGAACTATGGTCGCAAAAGAATCATTTTTTACCCTCTACTAAAAGGTAGTGGTAACCATTCATAAATGAGAAAGGGTCACCAAGGGACCTCTTAGAATTTGAGAATGAAAATAAAATATTCTTTAGGGCAGGGACCCTGCTCCTAAAAAATGAAACGTAATAGTTTCATTTTCTACTTTTTAAACCGACCTACCTCATTAATATTCATGACCCACTAGGATTCGCTATTTACAAGTTGCAAGTGTTCTTACATTGGGAATTGCGATTGCCTAAATGCGTTTCAGTAGAATCGTAATTAGGAGATCGCAATTCTTACTTTTTCTACATCTGGCCCGAACAGTATGCATTCTACATTCTTATAACCTTTGCGTCTGATATTGTTTAGTTTTGAAAAAAATGAATAGGAAAATGTGCTCCCCTTTCCTGCCGTTCAAAAATCAGTGGGCGAGTTCAAAAACCTAAAATATTCATATTGTGGCCATTAGTTTGCTGATTGAGAATGATGAAATGACGACGAGGGGGTAGAAATGGTCCCCGCTGGATTTTAAGTCCGGCCCCCTGTTTTTGACATGAAATTGCCGGTTATAAAGTGACATTTATTAGGCGACGCCTTTTTACGGCATTTTATATGGATTAATTTTGAAGCGATAAATCGGAGAGCCGTTTAATCTGCGACGTTTATTCACTCAACGGGCGCTTTTTATGGGGGCGTTTAATGAAGGAGGGGGCTGCGGGAGGCAGCTCTTGCAGGATCTGAGTCTCGACACAAGGGTGCTCTGCCGGCTCCCCCTCATCGTGTCTCCTACAGCCCCGCAGGCCCCCGGGAGAAGTCACAGTGGCCACAATACATCACCTGGCTTCGTGTTCTGTTTCACGCTCGGACCTTTCTCAGCGGTCAGGTCATTAAGATTATCTGGAAAAAAGGTGCGAAATGTTTACTGCCAGGCGCCTTCTAATAGGTTACAGTCAATAAAACGCCTGGATCTTTTCCTGGGATTTTCGGCATTATTTCAGTTACTAAATCCCTTCCGAGTTGAAAGTACAGGGTGGAGGCAAATGTCAAAATAAATAACACAATCGCAGAGTGTTAGTCTTTGGTGTGCCCTATTCTTCCCATTCTAAATAGAATATCCACCCCCAAACCAGAGAAGTAACCCAGTTCTCATTTAAAGCCAAGTGGTTCACTAAAATAAAAGGTTTGTGCTTTATGCGAAACTATGCACGCCTGATTCTGTTGTAGTTACATCTCTGTGAAGCCCTACATATGGCGCTCTGGCATGCAATAAAAGTTACTTTATTCTATGTCTCGCCTACCAGTTTTTGTTACAAAACACAGATTGGGGATTTACCAAGAATTTAAAGCGGTTTAGAGGCCGTCATTAGTTAGCTTTACTGCAACTCTCATGTACTTGCTTCTTATTGGATGGTTTATCTTATACAGTCTTGTCCATCTTTTGTTTGATCTCCCACGGAGCATACCCAAACCTCCACCATTGCTCTGATTGGCGGACTTGTACCCTTCCACTGTTCACTTTTAAGGAACTACTTTTTCTTTTTTCTCAAGCACGCACTCCATGAGTACATGTGTTTTCCAGCTCTTTCCACCATGTGCGTCTCCTCTACCGCACTAAGGGGGTCATTATGATTGCGGTTTTTCCGCATCCTCGGGGCCGGCGGAAGCCACCGCCGGCCCCGAGGATGCGGAAAAACCGCAGCGGACTGACCAAAGACCCACCGCCACATTAGGATGGCTGGTGGGTCCTGGTTTCTGTCCGCAGCTTTTCCGCCGCAGTCGGATTACAACCGCGGCGGAAAAGCTCTAACATGGGGACGGTGTCTCTCAGACACCGTCCGCCATATTAGGATGGGCTATTAATTATGCTTTTCCGCAGCGGTTTTCCGCCGTGGAAAAGCATACGGAACTTCACTGCGGGGGCCCGTTGCGGGCCCCTTAGGTGAAGGGGGGGTGGGGGGTGCACATGGGGGGTACCTATGGTACCCCCCTGCATGTGCATGCAGAAAGCGGCAGGCACCGCGCGGTGCCTGCCTCTTTCTGCATGCACATGCAATGACTGCATTTTTAACATTGCCGCGGGTGCAGCTTGAAGCCGCACCCGGTGCAATGTTAAAAATAGAGGATGTGACCGCCAGGGTGGCGGTCACATCCTAATTGCACAGGAGGGAACTCCGCATGCCATGCGGAGGTTCCCTCCTGCTCTGGGGTCGCGGACGGACGCAAGTCCGTCCGCGATCCTAATCGACCCCAAATATCAGCACCAGCGCTCCCAGTTTCTGTCTTCCTCGTGCTGCATACCTCCACGAAGGTACCTGCCTTCCACATGCTCTATGTTGCTTGTTTTGCTCATGTGCTTCTCCCAGCTCCTGTGTCTCTCTCCTTCGTGTGCTGCTTTTCCCAAACCCCTACAACTCCCCATTGCTTCCCCAGACAGTACACAGTTCGTCACACGCCCACTTTTACTTTTTGTATTTTTTGGGGGGGCCCCAGCAGCAAATCGGTGGTTGTTACTCTGGCTTAAAAGATCAATGCGCTTGCAATACTTTTTTTAATTTTTTTATTTACCACTCAGTCTTAGATTAGAAAATAAAAAAAATGCGCCTGCATGTGGAGGGCGGAATTTGCGTAGTCGCGCTACGCAAGGCTCTGCGAAACGGTAAAAAATCTCGACGAGCACGCAAAAGATCCGCAAAGATGCAGAATTGCTTGTTCCGCCCGTTCGCAATGATTTTTTCCTGTTTGCGAACACTGTTTGCGTGCTCAGGGAGAAATATCTCGCAAACACACATTTTTTTGAAAACGCAAACAAGCAAAAAATTCTGCGAAGCCACGGATCGTGGAATTTTTGGCAATTCCGCGTTCTCTGCGGAACGCGAAATGACCAAAATTCCGCAAATTACACGAGCGGAAAGGAATTTACCGCCCAGGCGTAGTAATGATGCATGCACGAACAGAAGTCATCACGCAGGCATGTGCCTACAAAATGACATGCCCTCCGAAGCTGTCAAACCTTTATAGCGGTTTATTTATTTATTTTTACTTTTGACCACGCTTCATAACATCCTGCTGATGTCATACAGCATAGCCAAAGTGCATTGGCATTGCCACCACGCCCCAAATGCAATAACTATTGGCTTTGCCACTGCTTGTTTTCATTTGGGAACCTTTGTTCTTTTGCAAGCGGATCTAAGCCCAGAGTCTAAGTACAGCGGTGGAGGTTGGAAGGTGATAGTAAGAGGCAATGCAATTAGGCGGCATTAGGGCACAAAATTATGCAGTAGGGTTTCCTAAATTATGCAGCAAGAAAAGGCAAATTATGTGATAATGCGGCATAACTTCTGATAGAAATACTTAACATTATTATTTTAAACGTTTTACAGACGTAATACTGCCTGAGGAAAGATTCAACCAATATTACCAGTTCGACACCCAAATGTGAAATAAGCAACTGAAATTCGGCAAGTTAACCTTTGCTAAGGGTCTTCCGCTATGTGCGAACACACGCCAGCAAGTTTTTAGTAACTTTTTATCCGTTTAAGCAAGAAAAAGTTTTTTTGGGGTATAAATATGCAGATTATGGAGCAAACGATGGTATGATGTGGCAGTTCTAGAATTATGCGAAAAAAACTGTCAGTGGCCCTGGTCATAGTTAATGAATAGTTGCTAAATCTCTGGCCTCCCAAAGCTCCCATTCAGTCAGATTCATGACACATGAGAGCACATTTTTGGGAGAATATTTTAAAAAAAAGGTTCTCAGCAATGCAACAAAATTAAAGCTTTGGTGAGACCCCTGCTACACATCCTTCTGTAAATGCTGATTCCACTTGATATGCGATAATTAGAATGGCAAAAAGGGCTTATATCTAAACGTGAAAAGAGAAATCATTCCTAGGGCAAGAACTAGCAGAAACAGACGGCAACCATGGCAGCGAGAGACAAGCTGCTGTAAAGCACCTCGAGTCGAAAATATGAGTGTCTCGTTCCATAGTTTATTTTCCTTTCTATGATAAACAAAACATTCATTACTCTACGTCCCTGGTCCTCGTCCCAGTCATTACAAAATGAGGTGCTGTTACCTCATGACAGGAACAGAACAAGCATTGGCATAGCCAATAGGTCTCGTCTTTGGGACCTTATAAGTGTTTATCCATGCAGCAGTTGATGTTGCTGCACCAAGGATATTGTGCTGCATAACTAAATACTTATAAGGTCCCAAAAGTGAGAACTATTGGCCATGCCAATGCTTGTTGCTCTTTCTTTCTCTCAGCAAATGTTTGACGAGAAAAAATAATTGCAGATGCCCAAAACTAAGTGCCTGTAGTCCTCACTCGAAACCACCAGCTTAAATTAAACACTGGGATTGAAAACTAAAAGTAGCCAGGCTAAAATGCTCAAACCAGCCCCACTCCCTTCCAATCTGGGTTTGGGGGTAAGTTCCTATTTTAGTATAACATTTCCCTGGTGCGTGGCTGTAAATGATGGCACCCATCAGTGGACTGGTATGCAGAGGGTGTTAGGTTGCTTCATTTTCTTTCTGAGTTTGAGTTTGAGTTTAAAAATATTTCTAAAGCGCGCGTACACCTGGCGGTTTCTTGGCGCTACAGTTTACTGAAGCCTCGAGGGGTGGGGAGGAAGGTGGACAAGGGAGAGATGATTGAGGGAAGGCTTGTGAAAACAGGAAGGTTTTTAGTGCCTTTCTGAAAAGAGAATATTGGGTAGAGGATCTGAGGTAAGCTGGAAGGGAATTCCAAAAAGTGGGGGCGAGTGTGGAGAATTTTGAGCCTCCCCATTTTTTACAGCGAAAGCGGGGCACTATCAACAGGTCTTGAGAGGATGAGCGCATTTCCCTAGTGGGGGCATAGGCTTTAATCTCCGAGGAGATGAATGCTGGGGCAGAACCTAGCCGAGCCTGGAAAGTGATGCAGCCCACCTTGAACTGGGAGCGTTCGCGGATGGGTAGCCAGTGCAAGGATTTTAGGAGGGGGCTGACGTGATGGGATTTGGCCAGATTGTGGACTAGGCGGACGGCTTGGTTCTGAACCAGTTGCAGTCGTCGTACGTTGTAGGCGGGCATACCGTGGTAGGGCATTGCCATAGTCCAAATGGGAGACCACCATAGCTAGTATGATTAGTTTGAGGGCAGAGAAAGAGAAGAAGCGGGAGACCTTGCGGATAGTGCAGAGTAAAAACAAGCATTTACAATGCAATGGTTTTGCCTTTGTTAAAGTTAGAGCTATTGGCATTGCTCTTGACATTATTTTTATTTATGTTTTTTTTAACATAAATGGCATTGTCATTTACAATAGCAAATTCAACCACTCATCTAACCCATCTGAACACCCAGCCACTGATCCACCCGCTCATCTATCTACGCATGCTCTGGCCAATCTCTTCATTCACCCACCCAGCTGCCCACTTGTCCATTCCGGTACCCACTCATCTATCAGAGCAGGCGCCCGCCGACCTCATCATACATCCGCTCCCTCGTCCCTCCCTCCAGCTGCCCACCTACTCATCCATCCACTCATCCTTCCACCTATTCATCCATCCGCTCACACATCCATCCGCCCACTCATCAATCTGCTCATCCTTCTACCCGCTCATCCATCCTCTCACTCATCCATCTGCTCATCCTTCCACCCACCCATCCATCCACTCATCCTTCCACCTACTCATCCATCCACTCATCCTTCCACCTACTCATCCATCCACTCATCCTTCCACCTACTCATCCATCCATCCACCCACTCATCCATCCGCTCATCCTTCCACCTACTCATCCATCCGCCCACTCATCCTTCCGCCCACTCATCCTTCCACCTACTCATCCATCCGCCCACTCATCCATCCGCCCACTCATCCATCCGCCCACTCATCCATCCGCCCACTCATCCATCCGCCCACTCATCCATCCGCCCACTCATCCATCCGCCCACACATCCATCCGCCCACACATCCATTCGCCCGATCATGCATCCGCTCATCCTTCCACCTACTCATCCATCCGCTCATCCTTCCACCACCTCATCCATCCGCTCATCCTTCCACCTATTCATCCATCCACTCACACATCCATCCGCCCACTCATCAATCTGCTCATCCTTCCACCCGCTCATCCATCCTCTCACTCATCCATCCGCTCATCCTTCCACCCACCCATCCTTCCGCTCATCCTTCCACCTACTCATCCACCCACCTACTCATCCTTCCACCCACTCATCCTTCCACTCACTCATCCTTCCACCCACTCTTCCTTCCACCCACTCATCCTTCCACCCACATAGCTGCCAAGGTTTCAGATTGCTTTGTGTGACATTTTCAGAATTTTACTTTAATTATGAGTGACATTTAATGACTACGAGTGACACTTTCTCACGCGCAAAATCAAGCAATGAAAATGAGGGAAATAGGTATAGGCTGAATAAATAAGACTTTACGCAAATGAGTACAGCGTCTTGTTAACAAAACTGTAAATATCACAATCGAACTGCACTTTAACACTTTTGAAATCATTAACCCCGAGCGGCCGCCCCTGTTGGCGCGCCGCTACCTGCCCAACCCCGCAGGCATCGGCACACATCAACATGACCCACCGCTTATCACAGAGGCTTTGCTGACAGACTTTGGCGACACCACTGGCACAGAAAATAATTGGACGGGCAGCGGCACCACTCATAGTCACAGAATCCATCAGTACTGTGACCCCGACCGTCTCAACAGGAGTTTGTGGGCTTAATGTCACTTAAGTCAGAGAGTAACTTCAGCTGTAACAGGGAACATGTACCAGGGCACACTGTACCCTCTCACCCCTTAGTTGAACCAACAGCACGCATTTTATGTGCAGACTTCTTTCTGGCATCCTGACGCCCGCAGACATCCCGAAGACTCTACCCGCTAAACCCCGCAATGAAGCAGCACCGACAAAGGCAGCAGGTAGGGTTATAAGAAGCAACAATTTTTAAGTTAGGAGGGGCACAGTTTAGTAGTAATCCATTAGGGTAAGACACAGTTCCCGCTTTCTTTCTTTCTTTGCGATGTGTTCCGACCACCGGCCGCTGCAATCGCCGATCACTGTGTGACGTGCAGCTCAGCTGTAACTGAATTAGGCGCGGTGCTGGTCCATTAGATTTTGACTGAACGCAGCAGCCCGGACCGGTGCGGGAAGCAGAAGGAGGCAGCGCTGCATGCGCCATGATTAAAGCGCCATCGCAAATTTGCCCGTAACAAACCCCCCGCCTTTGGAAGCAGGACGTGACGGCCCGGGCGCCGTGTGAGACAGGAGCAGGAAGGCGGGTGCCCTCAATCCCGGACCAGATTCGGCGGCGTTGACGAGAAGAGGCTTTCGGCTGACGTAGCCAAAAGCCAAAAATTCTCGGGAACGCCCCCGAATCTGGTCCGAGATTGACAGACAGAGCCCTCTCCCAATGGCTAGCCTCCATTTATGGAGCTAGCCAATGGAAAGAGGGGGCGGATACCCGACCCCACACAGAAATCATAACGTTTTTTGGCGCATGCGCACTATGTGCGCATCGCCAGTCAAAACCTAAAAAGTTACTCTACAGACTTCCGCTTGCTGGGACGCTCTCGACAGGCCTGCCCCGGCCCTCCCCGGCATGTCCTAGGCAGCGCTGCCAAGCCAGCACAAGCAGGCACAAAAAGAAGGCATGGAACAAAACCTCGCATTCCGCCTCCTTTTACAAACACACACAATGCAGGACTGCCAAGCCTGACCTCGGAGCGGGAGAGCACAGGCATTAACCATTCACCAACTGCCCCGGAGAACAATATCTCTCAACCCGCCCTCGGATACCTTTCGCCCTAGTTACCCCTCTCAAATTGCCTCAGAACTTCTTCCCGAAAATCTCTCTCAAGCTTTCCAGACCATGCTCCCTTTTAAAACGTGTCACCCTCCCCTGTCTAGCCTATCTGAAATATACTCAAAATATCTCATGAATACGGCCCCAAAGGGCTTTCAAACCTCCCGTATAGCACATCCTATGGGTTACATCTCATCCCCACACCACAGCCATATCTCTCAAACCTTACTTCACACACATTAACCCTGCTCTATAAACCTCTCCCGCCTCTCTCCTTCAGACACCCCACGACCCTCCCCAAAATGACTCCTGTCTCCCCCTTTAAACTGTCACATTAATTCCTTCAAATCTCTCAACTCCCCCTTTACTTGCCTATAACGCCCCCCCTCCCCCCCTTATTCCACAAAGCTCATGGAACTAGAACACGGGGCAGTCACTACAAGGCAGAATATCTGCTCTCTACGTACAGCACTGTCATGGATTTCTGTAACGTTAGAATATAATCATTCGTGCGTATAGAACAACATTTACACAATTAAATCCGTTCCATATAGGTTTTACAGTGACTTTGGAGTATATATTTGTAGAGTTGCATTCAAACATAATACGTAATGCTCTATGAACGTTAGGAGGCAACAGGCGAGAAAGGGGGGTGGTCTGCATGCAAAGCGTGGCGAACTGACGCAGTATGTAAACAATGAAAGAAGACGTCTCACCAGCGCGATATTTGTAAACACGTGAGCTCACACCAAAGCCATAACAATACAAAAAGTGCAACATGAAACTAACAGGTAAATAAACCACTAAACTGTCAATAACCCGCCACGCTAAAAATTGTAAAAATTGTTACAAAAGTGTTTGATTTGAGCGTCTTGCCATTATGTATGAATCTTATGTGAAAATAAATATTAAAGCTGCGCCGCCCCCCTTCCCCCCCATATTTCAGAACGATAGGAAACATGGATCACTAACCAAACAAACGCATGAAACTACGAGACGTGCCTTGTAATCCCGGCTTCGCCACTTGATCACATTGTGTGAACCTGGGCACATGAAATGCCGGTCGCTCACTCAAAGGCTCAAACTACCGACGATCGCCATATAAAGAAAGAGGGACACTTTGAAGAAGCAGTTCTGCAGCAAACTCAATTTACACTTTTCCGGATAAATCTAGACTCGCCTCAACCTTGCGTGCAGATGCGTCGGTGGGTGCACAAAACGTGAATTTACACGAAATGCAATGTTTGCCTAGGTGAGGAGAGAAAGGTTATCGTGGAACGTTCAACACTTTCATTTCATTTTAGCTGGCAGGTTCCTTTTTCTATACATTTTTTTTAATCACAGCAGCGTATTCTTTAATGAGTTACTTAAAGCTAACCTTTCTTCCCTTGGGGTTTCCTAAAAGGTGCCGGTCTCCTCTCCAAACGGCGATGATCGTCTGCAATCAAATATATAGTACCTGGTAATAAGCGCCAGACAGGAGCAGGAAGGCGGGTGCCCTCAATCCCGGACCAGATTCGGGGGCGTTGACGAGAATAGGCTTTCGGCTGACGTAGCCAAAAGCCAAAAATTCTCGGGAACGCCCCCGAATCTGGTCCGAGATTGACGGACAGAGCCCTCTCCCAATGGCTAGCCTCCATTTATGGAGCTAGCCAATGGGAGGAGGGGGCGTATACCCGACCCCACACACAAATCATAAGGTTTTTTGGCGCATGCGCACTACGTGCGCATCGCCAGTCAAAACCTAAAAAGGAAGAGGAAACCACTGAGCTCACCTGGGAGTGCAGAGTGAGTTGATCGTTGAGCTTGATACCGAGTGTTTTGACGGAGGAGGCGGGGAACGGGGGGGGGACGAGAGAAGGGGGCCAGAAGAGGGGGTACCAGGGACTGGAGCAACCACCTGTTAAAACCAGCTCTGTTTTATCAGGGTTTACTTTCAGGTGGTTGTGGTTCATCCAGTCCCGGATGAAGATCATGGTAGATTGGAAGTTAGCCTTGGAGTCAGAGGTTTGAGATAGGGAGAATATGAGCTGGAGGTCATCCGCATAGTTGTATACAGAGCAAAGATGAGGGGGGCTATGTACAAATTGAAAAGTAGTGGGGAAAGAGAGGAGCCCTGAGGGACCCCACATAGGACCTTCCGAGGTTCAGCCGAGAAGTCGCCCAGGCGCACCGCTTGGGTGTGGTCTCTTAGGAAGGAGGACAGCCAGACCAAGGCCGAGCCGCCGACTCCTGCCGCCCTGACACAGGAAAGTAAAATGGAATGATCCACCGTGTCAAAGGCGGCGGAGAGGTCGAGGAGGACCAAGGCCTGTGGGAGGTTGGTGTCCAATCCTTCTCTAAGGTTGTCGAGCACTGATAACACTACAGACTCAGTGGAGTGGGCTGGGCGAAAACCGGCCTAACGGGGGGCTAAAACTCGGTTTGCTTCCACGTGGGTGGTGAGTGCTCTGGTCACGTGTCGCTCCAGTACTTTCCCCAAGTATGGAAGTAGAGAGATGGGGCGATAGTTGACGGGAGCAGAGGGGTCGGTGCCAGGTTTCTTGAGAATAGGAAGAATTATAGCTGTTTTGAGAGTTGGGGTAACAACGCCCTGTGACAGGGAGCTGTTAAGAAAGCTAAGCGGAGGTAGTGGGCAAACCGTGAAGATGAGCATGAGAATATGGGCAGGGCACGGGTCAAGTGGAGAACCTGATTTGACCAAAGGGAGAAGGGAAAGGAAGCATTCTTCCGTTAGGAGAGGGAAAGAATCTAGACGAGCCTCTGGAGGAGAGCGGGAGGGATTGAGGAATGAGGGAGAAGGTGGGGGAATATTGGCTTTGATTTTTGCGATTTTATCCAGGAAATATGTATTATTGTAAATATTGTAGTCGCATAAAGATTGTGACGGGGGAGGTTTGAGGGTGGTTCTGTCAGAATAAGCGAGTTTGTGGACGATAGAGAAAATTTCTCTGGGCTGGTTCCCGGCGGCTAAGATTTTCGAGGAAAAGTAGTTCGTTTTGGTGGTCAAAATAGTTTTTTTATATTGAGACAGAAGCGAAGTGTACTGGGCTTTGAGAATGGGACAGTATTGTCGCCTCCAGGCTCGTTCGGCGTGGCGGACTGTAAGTTTTAGAGCCTTCAGTTCCTCGTTGAACCAGCGGTTGGAGTCGTTTGTGCGTCGGGAGGAGACTCGCCCAAGAGGGGCAATGGAGTCGCAGCCTGATAAAAGCCAGGAATTGATGGAGTCGGCTTGTTCTGAGATAGGCAGACCAAGTAAGTCGGGACTGGAGGAGGAAAGAGAGGAGGCTGCAGAGGCCGCATCCACCCGGCCCCAGGAGCGTACCCAGGTGTTTTTGGGATGCAAGGGTTTGGTGAGTAGGCCAAGTTGTAGAGAGAAGGAAATCAGTAAGTGGTCGGACCAGGAGCAGGGGGAAATGGATAGGGACGTGATAGGACAGTGGAGGGACCAGATCTGATCGAGAATGTGGCCTTGGATATGAGTAGGGGAAAGGACGTGAGATATGAAGTTGAGAGAACGTAGGGTCTGCATAGTGGCCATCTTGAATTGGGCTGCCGGCGCACTAGTCAGCCCAGGATATGCATGTTGATCACATCATTCCAGGAAGTTGTAGGCTACCTGGTGAGTGAAGAGGGAGTGTGAGGCTTCTTAAGCTACTCGTTCTTGCAGTTGGATGGATTATTAGACCTTGTACAGATTCTGGTAGAAGGAAAAAAGGGAGCAATATGATTCACACTAAGTATTCTGTACACTGCTAGCCTTGAACTGACATTGACAGAGGTCATCATAACAAAGGTTTCACTTCCACCTGAACATCTACACCACAACCTGACTGCTTAAGAGAAAGAGAAACTCACTCTGATGCAGCAATCTGCCTTGAATAGCCATGTACACTACTGTGCAAACAATTCACACTAAGACCCCCGATTAGCCCAAACAGGTAGTGCATGCTGAATAGGTTCCATCGGTTGCTATTAGCATCCTGGTTACATCACAGCTGAAGTAACAGGGATATTTGACACTGTCAATGCTCGCTATGCCAGTTCTCTTCGACTCTTTGGCTGCATTTGCTGCCATTAACCACAGCCCCCTGCTTCGGACCATCACCAGAAGGCGCTGGACTAAGTGGGGAACTTTTTACATTTCAGGAAGAACAGAAGAGGTCACTACTTCCAGTACTCTTTGAAGGTACACAACATGGACTGAAGAGTCTCAACTGGGCCAATCCCCTTGACTGTTACATTTAATGTGTACATGCGGCTCCATGTCCAATTGCTCCACTGAGTAATATGTACACAGAGGATGCTCAGCTTATTTTTAACCTGCCTAGTGTGCCAGAGTCTCCCAAGTAGACCACAAGACCTTTAGAGCCCTCACCACGATTGGAAGATACACGGCCAGCAACTTCCTGAAGATGCCCCCAACCAAAACTGAGCTCAGATGCCTCTGCCTCATCTGTAGCAGATTGGGAGACGAGTTTATGGACAGATATTATGGGAAGCCTCCTAAAAACTTCGACGGAGGTGTGGAGCGTAGGAGTTCTTTTACCCAGCATCTGCAAGCCCAGTCCAAGAATGTGGCCTCTTACGGATCCACCCTCTTTCATTTTCTAAAAAAGATTATCTCCTTTATTGATCCCTCTTTGGATGCACCGGTGGCGACCGCTATAATTCGATCCCCTTTTGACTGCGCCCTGTCGATCTACCTTAAATTTCCAGACTAAACCTTTCATTGCTTGTAGCTCGCTTGATCCAGCGGCGCACATGCTACAAACACTGCCACAAACACTGCCCTGGATGCCCTCTGTCCACTGCTTCTCATCCGGTCTTAGGGCACTGACAAGTGTCTACAGAGTCCTACACCTAAGGCCACTCTCCTTTCTGGACATCTGCGCCCTCAGACCAGCTAATCAATGCCAGCTTTTCTTTACTAGGACCCTATGGAGACCCTACTTTTCTACAGCCACTAAACGGTTGAGCTCCCGTGGTTTGCGTTTGCAGCACAAACAATTCTACTCTGTTTTATACTCCAGCTAAACTTCTTAATAATTCAGTATATTCCAGCTGGTCATTATTCGGTTTTAAGATTGTGTTCTCATAAAGTGCCAAGAAGCTGTTTCATACAAAGCGCTCTACAAAGAAATTATAAAACAACACCCCCCACCTCTTTCGTAAAAAAAATTTCAATTCCTGTTGAGTCATATGTCCCACCAAGCTCCTGGCCTGAATATATATATATATATATATATATATATATATATATATATATATATATATATATATATATATATATATATATATATATATATATATATATATATATATATATATGAAACACAAGTCTTCAAAGAGGACAATAAAGCTGCAACTCCAGCTGATTTT